>NC_090931.1:726678807-726978946 GCF_040938575.1 Ambystoma mexicanum
ACCACTGACTTTAATGTCAATATCCCCTGTGATGAAGAAGGTAGAATAAAATAAACAGCTCTGACATAGGGCAGTAAGACTGGTTGAACTTCATATTAGGATACCAGCACATTTTTCATCTTGTCATTTAACAGCCTATTCTAAAGCAACTGTTTAGATTGTGTAATGCATAGTAGAGCATAAGGAAACAATTACTTAAAATGTACATGAAACAACAACACAGCAAATTAGTAGAGTTCAAACTCATGTCCTCCTGGTTGTTGTTCTGTTTAGCAAGGATTTGAGTAGCCGAAACAAATACCATTTATAGCAGCTCTCGTTTCATGCAATGAACTGCAAATATTACAAGGTAGTACTGTGTGCCCTGAGCACTGTCATTGCAAAAGAACTTGAGCATTACAATTTTATCACAAACAATAATGGCATCTTTTTTTTATTTGTTTTAATTAAATTGTGCTTATGGTTTTCAAAGAAACCTTACACAAAACGATTAGAACAATTTAATTGCATTATTTGCGACAATAATACCTATATCCATAAAATCTCTATTTCATTTCCCTACAACTAAAACATCACAAAATTATTCAACAATGGCAATATCATTTACAAAGTACAAAAATAAGGGCAATCAAAGTGGTATTACGGGGACATATAACTACATAATTTGACTCAATTCGTCCAAGACCAATATCAATAAAATCTCTTTCATTTCCACACAACTAAAACATTTCAATATTACACAGCTATTCCGATATCATTATAAAGTGCATAAGTGAGAGGATAAGAGCGATTGCTATGGTATTAAAAAATCTATCCTGCAATATTTATTTTATTTTATTTATTTGCATTTGTTAAGTGCACTTGCAGCCCATGAGGCATCGAGGCGCTGTTACAGAGGAAACACAGATTTAAGATTACATTCGGGTGCAGGAGGCTCTTAGTTACAAGTTAGCAGGCATAAAGGCAGAAACAGGTTAAAGTCACACAAAGAGTCTGGTTTTGATAGCCTTACGAAAGGCAAGGTGGGACTCGATGAGTCTGAGGTGAGGTGGCAGGGTGTTCCAGTGCGTGGCTGCAAGGGTGGGGAAACTGGAGCCACCAGCACGCACTTTCCGAGAGGTAGGCCTGACAATGGTGTTGGCGTAGAAAGTTCTAAGCGGTCTTGTGGCGGAGTGCCTGGTGATTCTGTTTGTCAGGTAGGGGGGGGGGGCAAGCTCGTGAATGCATTTGTGGGTGATGGCAAGAGTTTTAAAGACAATTCTTTCTTTAACAGGGAGCCAATGCACTTGCCTTCTGATTTCGGAGATGTGGTCTCTCCTTGCGGTGCCGGTGGCTGCCCTTAGAGCATTGTTCTGGGCTAGCTGAAGTTTGGCGATGTTTTTGTTGGAGGTCCCGACGAGAAGGGCATTACAGTAGTCAAGTCTTGACCCGATGATGGCCCTGGCAATCGTGAGGCTGCTTTGACGGGCCAGGAAGGGCCTTGTTGCGTTGATGACTTTGGTGTAGTAGGCTGAGGAGGCGGCGATGGCATTGACCTGTCTGTCCATCGAATGGTCGGAGTCAAGGTAGACTCCGAGTGTCTTAACATGGTTAGAGACTTTAATTGGAATATTATCAATGGTGAAGGAGGCGTACTGTTCTCCAAGATTGCCAAGGGTGAAAGGTGAGCCAATAAGGAGGAGTTCGGTTTTTTCACCATTGAGGCATATGCCGCTCATAATAAAATTTACAGAGTATACAAAATGCTGTAAATAAAATGTTTGCTTCTCATTTAGGCTTTCACATTTCAGAACTAAATGCTTCTAAGTCTCAAATTCATTCTTGCAATACCTACATTTAGAGCATATTTCAGCATCTTGTGTCCACAAATGAAAATTACCATTTGTTCTCAAAAGATTAAAAGTTACAACTGAAAAGTGCTCTATGCATCTGTAATGTTGTACACCTCTGTAAAGTGTTCTGTTATGTATCTTCATAGATGAATAACTCTGTAAAGCCCTCTGCTGCTTCTAAAAGCTATTTCTGTGCTCAATGAATACACTAATAATACTTATAATAATAGTGATAATAATAAAAATGCCTATACAATCTTCTAGTGTCCGGTTAATTTTGTGTGACCCTGTACAAGAGCATTCACTCTTTTATTTATTTTTATTTTATTTATTTATTGCATTTGTTATACGCCCAAATCCGGGGGTGTCACGGCATAGTTGAAGACCATCTCTGCATAAATGGATACAGTTACAATCTATACATTTGCGCATGGATAATACATACATGGATACAATTACATTCAATATATTTGCACATTGAGAATACAGAATTCACTATAAATTACAGATAGATATGGTCAACGGTTAGTCAGGATGGTGTACCATGGGAATGGACAGTGATTACTGTTGGCGGTACTGCAATGATGAGGGTGGGGAGGGGAAGTTACCTGATTCTGTCAGATAGGTCGAAAAGAGCAGGAACCAGAAGCCTTGAATTTATTGAATAACCATTTTGTAAGACCTTCTTGAAACACAGGTGAGAGGGTTAATTTCTAGTGTGAAATGGAAGTGTTACTGGGAAACTGCTTCCCCATGCTCTGGAGGATTTGTAACGTGGGATAGAGAGATGAGCATATTTGTTTGATCTGAGTACTCTCAAGGTCTTATTCCGGGTGACAGTGTTGTTTAGGTAGATGGGTGTCTTATTGGGTGTTACAAGTCTGGCCAGGGAGCACAGGGCATAAGCTATGCACCGTAGAGTAGGGGAGATTCTGGAGGCAATGCTAGCATATAACAGAAACAAGGTACATACCAAGCTGATCTGAGATGAAACGGGTATTCACAGGAAATGCAGGGTAGAAACTGGCTGTAAACAAAGAAACAGAGAAGAAGCAAAGACAAGAAAATACACTGGGCAACACAGATTGATCAGAATAAAGGGTGTACTGGAATATGATAAGTGGTCTCCATGGATTAAGGAAAGTCCTTGGGATCAGTACCAGTAGATTACTCTTAACAACTGTCATACAGCAGCATCATGAGATGGGCGTGCAAAGAAACGTTTGTAAAACTGGAGACCATATGCTGAGGCAGGTAAGACTTCAACAGACTAGGCGAAGGCAACAGAAGTAATTTCCTTATCTGATCTGAATGGAGAACAATCCAATGGTCATACTGTAAACAAATTCAAAGCGAAGGCACAACAGTGGAGCAAGATCTAATACAAGTAGAAAACAGTGTTGAAAGAAATAACCAAGTACAGGACAGGATAGAGAAACACAGAACACAGCATTGACTGGAATTTCAGTATAAACAAGACAAAAGACTAAGGCAAGATGGGTCGCTGTCAGCACAGCGAATACGAGGAATTCAGGTAACTCAGAATACTTAAGAACGTGCACTAGAACTATGGACTGAAGTCAGGAAATATCACGGGCAAGGAACAAAAAGGAAAATTTCAAAAGGCTGGGTTTGCAGAAAGAAAGAGAGGAAAGCAAGGCAGAAACAGGACAAGTCTGTGAAGCAGAAATGCTTACAGAAAACAGGGTGTTTACAGAAAGTCAGAAAGGCATAAAATATTTAAGAACTGAATGTCTCAAAAGGTATCAGATGTCAAAAGCTGGACATCAAGGAAAGATAGAATAACAGGCAGGCTGCACGGCAGGGAGCCTACAGGAGCAGGGCAGGAGGCAAAGGAGAGTGGCAGGGCTGCCAGGCAGGAAGCCCAGATGAGCAAGGCAGAAGGCAGAGGAGAGTGGCAGGGCTGCCAGGCGTGGAGCCCATAGGAGAAGGGCAGAAGGCAAAGGAGAGTGGCACAGCTGCCGGGCTGGGAGCCCAGAGGAACAGGGCAGAAGGTAGAGGAGAGTGGCAGGGCTGCCAGGCGTGGAGCCCATAGGAGCAGGGCAGAAGGCAGAGGAGATTGACAGGGCTGCCAGGCAGGGAGCCCAGAGGTGCAGGACAAAAGGCAAAAGCAGACTGGAGAGGGTGCTGCAAGCAGCAACAGCATCAGGATTCAAAAGCCAAAATGAGGATCTTTAGGAAAGGTCATAAACTGCCAACAGGAGCACAAGCACACACTCCCAGTGGACGCTTCTGTTCAAAGTGAGCTTATGAAGGCCCTCCCAGCCAGCAGACCAGCAGGGTGGAGCTGATTGCAGACTCAGGTAGCTGTGTTCAATAAAGCCCAGCCCTGGCTTCAGTAGCCTGCAGCAGTGGTTTCTAATTAAGGGCTCTCCAGCTCTCTGCAACCTAGCCTGCAGTAGCTTGGAACAGGCTGCAAACAAATGTATTTAGTATGCCTCCTCCAGCCCTCTGCCTTTTCAACAGCATACATGTACCTGAATGCATCTGCTGTTTTAACCCAAAAGCCGGAATGGAACATGAAATTAGATTAGTCCAAAAATGCAGCGGTAAAACAAGTAAATAAATGCAAAGGCAGTTTGCAGGTTTTAAGTTTGCAAGTATACCATAAACAGAGTCTCTGAATGTGAGCATGTAGGGGTGCTGTGTGGCAGGTGAGTAGGACGGGACATTTGGAGACATTTGTGGGTGACACAGATTGCCTTGAATATGATTCTAGCTTTAATGGGTAGCCAATCGGCTCCTGTGCTGGTATTGGAGATGTGGTCCGATTGTTTTAGTCCAATGGCTGCTTGCAGAGCTTTATTTTTAAGCAATTGCAATTTGGTCAAGTTGGCATTTGAAGTACCTAGCAGTAGTACATTGCAATAATCTAACTTTGATAAAATAAGAGCCCAGGCTAGAGTAGTACAGTTGTGTGGCGTGAGAAATTGTTGATTAAGTGCGATCAATTTAGCTGTGTTGGAGGTGGCTGAGGGTAGTGCATTTACGTGTTTGGGCATTGGCAAGTTTGCATCTAAATAAAATATATGCCTAGAGTTTTGACTTGCTTTAGGACTGAGATGGGACCATCAATATTTCTTGCTGTGCAGTTGGAGTGGTGGGCATTGATTTTGGCTGCCGAGCCCACGGTGAGTATCACCACTTTCTCATCATTAAGGCAGAGACTGTTGATAGCCATCCCATTTTGAATTATGTCATAGATTTTGTTGATCATGATTGTATCCTGGTCATAATTGCCAGTGATGGGGATGAGGATCTGGGTGTCGTCAGTGAAAAATCATATAGATGACACCCATGGCATCCAGGGCAGCAAATTAAAGCTTTGTGTATGGATTGGAAAGCATAGGCGGCAAACAGGTTTATTGCGGGACTCCTAGAGATACTGGGATTGGGTCTGCTGCTTCCTTACCAATGGATACTTCGGAAGTTCGATCAGCAAGAAAGGATTTGATCCACAAGGTAGCTTCTTGTGAGAACTGAAAGTCCTAAGCTAGAGTGGCACATAGTTTGTCATGGTCGACTAGGCCAAATGCAGTGGACAAATCTAATAGCAGAAGAATGCAGAGTTTGCCGGCATCTCTTATGGAGTCTATCTGGATCTTAAGGTCGAGAAGTGCCGTTTCAGTACTGTGGTTGAGCCAAAAGCCAGAATGTCTGCCTCCGAGGAGGTCATTTTGTTCGAGGTGGGATTGAATTTGAGAGTAGACTATTTTGTCGATTATTTTCAACAGGAACGGGACCATGGTTATGGGGCGATAGTTGGTGGGGACTGTTGTGTCCAATGATGTTTTTTTTAGGAGTGGGGTCACCCATGCTTCCTTGATGCTGGTTGAGATAGTGTTTGAGCTAAAGGATGCATTAACAAATTGGGTAATGATGGGGGTAAGAATAGGGGCGCACAGTTTGACTAGGTATGCTGGGAAGGTATCTCATTTGCAATTGGATGGTGTAAATTTGGAGATGGTGTCTAACACTTGGTCTTGGCTTAATGGAGGGGATTCGATTTGGGTATTGGCTTTGTTACTAGTTTTGTCAAAGGTTGGTGGGGTGAATTTTTATTAGCCAATAGATTTCTTTTGGTGGCAATTTTGGTTTGAAGCACTTGAATTTCTGAGGCTAAAACATTCTGTATGGTTGTGCACCAGGTTTTGCTGGAGTTATCCGCTGTGGAAGATGGGATTCTCCAATTCTCTAAGTATAGTAAAGAGCTCTTTGGAATTTGAGGCAGCATTGCGGATGCATGTGTTCAGGGGATTGGCTTTATGTGCTATGATAGCTGCTTTGTAAGTGTGGTTTGCCTTTAGGAATGCATTGTCGTTGTCAATGGGTGGGTTTTTTATGGATGTGTTCCAGAGATCTTTTATTCCACCTGAGTAGTACTAGTTCACATTAAACCAGAGGTTTGAGCGTTTGTCTGGGCGATGTGTTTTAGTTGTGAGCGGGGCTAAGGAATCAATAGTGGTTGTTAGGCACTTGTGATATATGTCTGCAAAACAGCTAGGGTTGTCATTCGAGAGGAAATTAGAGGAGAGAGCTTCCTCCAGAATAGGAGTGAGGCTGTCAACTGTCAGGTTCCGAGTGTTTCTTGTCTCAACCATATCCATTATGGTCGGTGTATGGTGGAGTTTTTCATTGCTGGTTAGGGCAAAACTAATAAGATGGTGATCTGCACAATTAACTGGTACAATGAAATCTATGGAAATATGAGTACTTAGTGTGAGTACCCAGTGTAATTCTCTGCCCTTTTTGTGAATGAGCGCATTGACTAACTGTAAAAAGTTCATGTTTGTGAGCGCAGCATAGAAGTAATTAACTTTGTGGTCTTTGTCATTAAAGCCTAGGTCCATATCCCCAAGGATTATAAACTTAGTGTTAGCTTTGGGATGGGCGGTGAGGAGGAGTGGGATGTCTGATTCAGGGTGGGTGTTGTTTTTGGGTGCTCTGTAGATCTACCTCCCTATGCATTCGGTCTATCAGTCCTTACATCGAATCCTGTTGTCGATGGCTAGGCTGTTTATATTAGGGATATATTATATGAGGGATGCTCGTGTTTCTCACCAATCATTAACATTTTCGTTTTTTTTCAAAGATCACTTATCTGCCATTCCCTCTTCCAGTGTAACAACCCACTTTGATAATGCTGATTCATCAATATTCACAAATGGATTTTTCCTATCTCATGCAGATTCCCCAAATGTGGCAAACATTGAGAGTAGGGGGACCCCTACATTTGAAATATAATAGCTGCCTCTTCAACAGCTTGACATTCAACGAGGCCAAACCCATATCAAAATTAAGAGCTTCCATCGGAAAACGCTTTAGTAATGAAAGAACTAACTTCCATATCAGACCTTCTTTGGGAGTAAGGCCTAGGTGGAAAAGATATTGATATGTTTCCACTTTCACCTCATCAAATTTTCACACTGGCAAAACTGAAAAGTTACCAAACCTTTGTAGAAAATGTCTCATCTGATATGCCAGTGTTTTTGCTTTCCTTTTAGTTTCCTGCGTGGGCATGTTAAGAGAGAGAATCCAAAGAACACCAGTTTGTCAGTCATTTCCAATTGCTGACCCCGTAATTACAATTCCTAGTCCGCTTATTGCAGTGAGCATATTTTAAAATAATCGTTTTTTTTATCATTAATGACAAGTTTATTATAGTTTGCATAACTAGCAAAGGCCAGCATAAGTCTCTGAAGGCCAACCTTTGACCCATCCACGAGGACTATATCATCCACAGAAGCGATCCAAGTGATTTTAAGGTCAAAGATTTTAGGGGAAATAAGGAAAGCTTGTTATAAATATTCTCCTATATCTTCCAATTACAAAGTGAATTAAGGAGGGAAGAGGATACAGTGCTGCCTGAAAACCTGAAAGCTTACATTTTCAGAGAAAGATCACTTTGCATATTAAGTCTGACTTTTTACACTCTATCGCTATATAAACAAATTGTTACACTAAGCAATGAGGGGAGAATATTGCAAGATCTTGGCTTCTTCCACAAATGTACATGATCCACAGTGTCAAAAGCCAGAGATAAATCTATACTGACAGAATATATTTCTCTTTGACTCTTCCGACAGGAAATGTTGGAATATATCCAAAGCCACCCCTTGAGTGAGGTCCACACCCCTTTGTAAAATCCCATTTTGATCCAACCTTGCCGTTAGGTCTTTGAGTGCCCATGCAGCAGAAATGTTTGCCTCTGGCACCAATAGGCTATTGGATTTTAATTTAGGGGATCCAACTTATTTCCCTTCTTATAAATGGTAATCAAGTTTATACAATGCCAGTTTTCAGGAAAAATCTGAATTTTTATAATTTGTTCAATCAACATGAATAAAAAAAGTAAAAAAAATAAAAAAAAGTACCCCATGATTCCGGATCTGCCTTTACAACCTTATTACTTAAGCCTCCAGAGGCCGGAGCCCCAGAATCATTTATTTTTATTTTTTGTTAGTAGAACATCATCCCGATCAAAGTGTAGCGCCCAAGGAGAAGGATCTATAGGGTCATCTATCCCAATAGCCGGTCTGCTAAACAGAGAGGTAAAGAGGGCAACCCTTGTAGATTTTAACAGTGGAATTGTCTGAGCATTAGACTGGAAATGTTCTTGTTATTTTATTAACTTCCAATCATGTATGCTTGATGTTTTCACTACACACTGAACAAGTGTGTCTCTATTTTGTTGGAACAGCCTGCCTTTCATTTGCCTGAATGTATTTTTATAATGCTGCCCAATTACTCCAAGAGATTCTTTAAAATGCCCCATTATTTCACACAGTATTTCAATGACCTAATAAGCATTATCTTTTCAGTTTTGCATTGCTGTAGTTCCACAGAAAAACCCAGAGGATGGGAGCAAAGAGGCAAAGCTAGCCAGGGTGCACCATCAATCTTCTTTTATGAAATGATTGGGACGACTTGGGCCGAAGAAACGTCTTCTGAAGGACAACCACTCATAGAAGACTTAATACACATATTAAACGGAAAGATATTACTGGGCGACCAAACCAATTTATTTTTCTGATTTGAAACCATCATCTCAGTAATCCCTATGTTATCGAGTTAATGGCCCCATTTACATAAGATGGAAATTAAAATCATGTGATCACTTCAAACTGTGTTCCATATTTCAAAATGGGCACAACACTTAAAAAGGTTCTCAGCATCAAAAATAAAATTCATTCTCGACTTCTGATCCCCCTCAAACCATGGTCAGCTTTCCCACTAAATCCTCAATAATATTCCCAATAAAGATTCCAGTCTAAGACTAAGATTCAAGTCCTTTAAGGTGCGGGTTCACCATTTCCCATTAGCAATCTGCAGTTTCTGATAATTAGAGTCAGGAATACCCACTCTAGTAGTGCAGGCATGGTCCCACATACAGTTTTCATTAAAATTACTGACCAGCAATACTTCTGCCAAACCACAATCTTCGTTTACTAGAAAATGATTCTGTATTTTCTATACAACTTTGGATAGCTAACTTGGTCTCATTCCTATATATGTTTACAATCAAAATAGGGATGTTATTTGTAATACCACTAACATAAACTGCTAAAATGCCTTCCATGGAATCTCAGAAAAGATGGGCCATCTCCTCTCTAGATGTCTTGACAGCAACTTCCTGACCCCCTGTATGTCTACCTTGAATCCCTTTGGCAGCATTCTGTGTAAAAATGTTTAAAAAAACGTCTAGCACTAAGCTGACATTGCAAAGGTATCTTGGCAGCATATTATATCTACATCTTTAAACATTTCTCCAGTAGCATGATTGTGAATCAGATGTTTGTTTCTGCAGGTATTCCAAGTGACCTTCTTTCCTAAAGTGCGACTGATAGAAGCCGGGCCTTGCGGGGTCTTTGTTAGAGATCCCCTTTATCAGACAGCCCGAGAGCCATGCCCAGTCTATGTTCCTTTTGTTTGCCTTGCTAATAGTCTCTACAAATCTCTTCTGCTTCTAGCTCGCAAGTAATATTCATCTGTGAAAAATCATTGAAAATCAGGTTGTGTTTTACTGGGTAACTTTGCGTTGACCATAATAGGACCACACCCACGGGAATGTAAGTCTTATTGTTATTTATTTTGTATTGCGCTCGTACACAAGTGTTTCAGAGCACAACGAGGCAAGGGAGGGGAACAAGGGGGGATTCTAGGCCCAGTGACGTTGAGAATGCAGAAGTGCATGGGAGAGGGAAAGAGGATAGTGCATGGGGGAGTGGAAAGTGCTGAGCAAAGGAATACAAAATAAACAATAATAATAAAGTCTTAGCCCCGTAGGCTTAGGTCATCAGTGGCCAACCATATCATCGATCGGGCTGTCTCTGATGGAATTATCAGCTCTACACTATCCAAGCACACTGGGTCACAGAAGTTCACCAAATCAATGTATTTTGTAGAAATATGATGTACAGTGAGGATCCCACACAAAGGTGAGGACTGCTTGCTGACACAATTCTCATTACAAGACATTTCCTCCACAATTATCTTTGAGTCCATTCTAATACAACTGACTTGATGAATAGATGTCAAGTTATTATATAGAGCCCCAGAAGGACCCCTGGAGGATAAAGTAGCTCCAAAATGTTTCCCTGAATATTCTTACTCGCACAGGACAGGGCATTGCCCCCCCAGCAGTGATATTAACCACCCCCTCAAGCCTTAATGAAGAAAAGGGCAATAGTTCCAGAAATATCTGTACTTGTGCATCCATTGGTACCGAAAGACAGTCATTTGAATCATTTACAGACACACATAGGGCTACTTTCTTTCTTCTCTTTTCTTTTCCATTTAATTTTCATGATATTAGGGGACAAAACCGGTGAATCTTCTACAAGTATAAAAGGTTCCACTGGTGCCAGATTTCCTTTATTTTAAAATGTGGATACACCGCCGGTAGGTGTTCCTCTGGGCTTTTGCTTCCAGTGACTGAAGGGACCTGTGCAAGCCTGCTTTTCTATGCTTCCTGACATTTATATTGTTTAGTTTTTTCCTGTTTGCCTGATTTTGAACAAGTTAGTATATTACACCTTGTTCAACTTTATTTACCTCTGCACATATCACAGACATGGCATCTGATTGATCATCCTCCACAAGAAAACAAATCTCACAAATGCTATACTCGTAGAGTCTGATGGTGGAGTATGCAGCTCGAACGACATTTGATTTAAATCCTGCTGCAGAGAATAGCTTTGTGACCTAATGGGTTCCTCTTGTGCCTTTTGCACAGAGGCTTCTTGTATATAAGCATTCATCCAGTTTTAATTGCAATTCCAGACATTGCATGTTGTGATCGTTCACTTCCTCCCACAGTAGTTCAAATAGCTTTACAAAAAGAATTCAAAAGAAAGTTAAGCGTCAGTAATGAAGGGATGCTTATATGCCGGGATCCACCATGAGGCGTATATGTGCATGCACCGATGGAGTGTCCACCGAAAACAAGGAGGATTCACATGAAGAATCCAGATCATCCTTATTTGGCAAGTTAAACAAGCTTGGGGTCTGTGGTAATCCTAGAGTTGATGAACTATTTCAGGTTCCGAGTTCACCTATGTGCCGAGGTTCACTGTGCACATCCCTCGGTCGGTTTTGCTTTTATCAACACACTGTTCATGGGGACTTCAGGCTTCAGCCATTTCTCTCGGCATCCCTCTAGTGGGTTCACTGTTGCCAACTTTATCAATTGGGCCTTTCTCAATCACCTGTTGGTCAAAGTCTTTCCATTTTGCAGAGGATTTTGCAAGACCACTTTATGACCCTTTTAACTGTATCCTTATGGACTTCCCAATGCAATTTGGTATAGGCAGTTTTAACAAACACAGGATTGACCAGAATCTCTCGAGTAAACACCCATGTGAACTTCCTTGAAGTTGCTACTTTGCAGCTTTTGTTCAAAACAGTTCATTTTTTTTATCGGTTCTACCCTTGACTCACCGGCAGAGATGACCCACTTGGCTTTTCAGCTTATCTGGAGTCAAGGCCAGTACCACAGAGGCAGGTGCCTCCCTCTGTCCTGCTTATCATCATAGGCATGATCCGTATACCATTGACATCTGCTGCAACACACTTAAGCTATTGTCTGCAGTCTTAAGTTTCCTTCTGCAGAGGTTTTGCGGGTCTGTATCGGGTAGGGCAAGGTTGCGTCTTTCTTTGTCAGCCTTTAGATATTTGTCGCCTTTTTCCTCCTCTTGAACTACCATGCCTGGATAGCTGACTCGACGTACGGTGTGCCTTGCTTGTCTTGTGCTCCAACCTTAATCTCTGGGGGGAAAGGAAAGGGATGTCAGATGTGTGGTGTTTCTGGTCAATTGCCTAACTTTGCCTGACCCTTCCATTGGGACATGTCAGGTGAAGGGCTCAGGTGTTAGTCTGTTGTCTGTGGTGAGCGAAAGTGTTTGGCCCTCATTACGATACTGGTGCTAAACCATGGCGCTATTAGCACCATAGTTGGTGCCGGTATTGTAACGAGTCCGCCAATGTTCAATGGGGAATTACCACCCCATTCCAAGGTTGGTGGGGTGGTAATTCCCGATTGAACATTGGCCGTTCTCCGTTCCCCTTTTTTGCCCCATAGGGCTCAATGGGACTGGGGAAGGCGGTAAGTATGGTACCGCAAATTGCGGTACCGTACTTACCTCGAGAGTCCCTTTGCAGGTCCCTACTTTAACGGCTGGTCTAGACCAGCCGTTCAGATCGTGTCCCGCAAAGGGTCCTCATAGTAAGGCGCTAAGTGGTTAACGGCGCCGCAGCCTTTTACGGCGCCGTTAACCACTTAGCACCAGGGTCGTAATGAGGCCCTTTGTGTTAGAAAAAGGGAGGGTTAATGTTTTTGAACATCCTATGTGGTAGGATGGGAAAGATGTGTTGTATGGAATTACAGCCTTCAAATGAGGGGGTTTGGTAAATTCAGAAGGGCAGGATTTATAGGAGTTGTGGAACAAACGTGAATGACCAGGATTATTGTTGGGAAATAAACGGGGGCGATTGTGCGAACGGTAGTATTTGGTCAAAATAGACTGGAAGTATGACAAACCGTAATCAGAGGGATGTAGAGAAGAATGAGTCAGAGTGTTCAGACAAGAAACAAACACAGGGATTCTGGAAATTGTAGTTTTTAGATGTAATGGAGTTTGGGCTTCAGGGGGATTTGCCAGGTATGGAGGGGTCGTTGAATTTGGGGAAGGGAGATATTTCACGAAGAAGGGGGGGTTGATTTGGGGAAGCCCATAATGGTCTCCGATTGTTTGTCTTCATCCCTGGTGCAATACCGCATATAACCGGGGGCATTCCCCCGAAGATTACCCTGGGCTCTCCTACCCAGGTGATCCTCCCTCGCTCGTCTGTCTTTAGGGTTAGTATAAGGCAGGCCCAATTCTTCCCGGGCCACCTGAATAAAACATTCTCGGGATCTATTTGTGAGAATGCCCTCCGGTTTCTCACATCTCCCAGCAGTGAGACACTTAAGAACTGGGTAACCTCTCAGGGTGCACCTTGATTCCATGTTCCATGTGGCAGTGTCTGCAACCAACAATAGCTATTATACTGATGAATGTAAACAGTGCATAGATATAAGAACTATAAACACAACACAAATGAGCTAGAACACACAAGTTAAGCACTTGTTTGAGCACACCTAACACCTCCCTACCTTCTGACAGACCCCTCCCCTCCCCTCTGTGTAACACAGCCACTATCTCCTTGTTCAAAACATCTCCACCTTTGATCAGAATGGAAGGACCTAGATCCTTAACGATTTTATACAATTGTTATTTTTTTAATTGATTCTAATATAGGTTGAGATAAGCAGGAAACCAAATAATTTAACAAATTATTTCCTACCAGAATTGATTACCTTCATTGCACCACACTTGGAAAGGGGTATTATTTTGTCCTACATGTTCTCACTCCATCCCAGTACACACTATGTCAGAGCAGCTCACAACTTTCTTTGCCCCAGTTTTGCTTCAGTTGTTTGCAGGCTTCTACTTCTCTTGCCTCTGTCTCCCCTTTTCCCAGTCGGTTGGAGTTCCCTCTTGCAGAGATGGTTCCTATTCATTGTCTTCTATATTTGTTCACATCTCTAGACTCCAGCCCCTTCATGGAGGCCCCACAGAGTGTTCTTACTGGCCTCATTGCTTTACTGATGTATTCTGCTACTCCCCACCCAAAAGTTCCAGTTCATGACACATGATCACAAAATCCAGGATTGGACAGGGTAACTGCAAATTCCTATGCCACCATCTGGGATGTAATGTCCCTAAATGGTTGGCCAGGGGTCATTGCTCTGTACTCTCCAGAGTCGATTTGCTGGTTTTCTGTTTCCATAGACGTCTACATGCAATAGATATACTAAGTGTTTTCTTTTATTTAAGAGTTTTTAGTTCATTAAATGGGCGTATTTACCCACAATATGCACAAACACACGTAATTGCAATGTCGGGTTTGCACATTCTACTAGCCCACTCGCATTAGTGAGGAGATTGAATGAGGGGTGAACTTGCATGATACACAACCTTGCTGTTGACTATGGGGATGTTTGAAACTTGTATTGGACATTTACTGCAAACAATCTTTGCAGTAAATGACAAATACATTTTACCATGCATGGGTGGCTTTTGGTTGGCAGCATTGCATGCAATATTGGGCCTGATTCATGGAAGTGTTTTATAATGGCGCAATTCCATCGGAAAACATTCCATGCATCATGCCTAAAGTGTGTGTATGATGACATGCACCATTTTACAGAAATCACTGGTAAATATTGTGTCACACTCACCATAGGATTAGTGCATTTCTCTTAGGTTAAGCATGTGAACTAAGGACCTCACCCTGCAGGCATAGGGGGATTTTTAAGAATGTGCTCCAAGTCGATTACTGATAAAAGCAATTTAGAAATAGTGGATGATTACCTTAAACTCTGATGGAAATGCTAATCATATGTTCAGCACTCACCAATATGCTGGTGTCTACATCTGCTTCACACTACCTTACAGTTAAAGACAATCCTTTTATAATCTTGTCTCTTCAACTAACCATCCTGTCCCCCGTATGGTTCAGAGCCAAGGAACAATCGTGTTGCCAATTACACACGTTCTAAAGGGTGGTAGAATATACATCCAGGCCACTTATGCTACATAAGACTGTTTGCAATTTCAGTTGCAACAGGATCACGACCACTGATGTTCAACTTTTGCTGCACTCAAGAATAAAACATAGAAGAGTCTGTCCTCAAACAGCAGTGGTGTCCCCTTATTCATATCCTTGTGATGTTCTACATTATTCTGCCTTCACAAGGTCCTTGTTGCTGCCCCCCTGTTCCTCATCGGTTTCTTCTTCAACCTCAATCTACTGTCCTGTATCAGTATAGTGACCTATTGGACTTTTGAAGCCTTAGCATCCTGATCGCCTAACCCTCTGCACACCCCCTGCTTGTTTATCTCCCATCTTGCAACACATATTTGCACTGGGGTAATTGTGTCCCTGGTGCAAATGATTGTAAAGCACGCCATTGCACCAGTGCACAATTTATGAAATACAAACCCGTGGTTCCTCCTTCTATGCGGGTTTTACGGCAACGCTGTGTTAGGAAACAAATAAACGTATTGCAGATGTGTACTATTGTGTAAGGCAAAGCCAGGAATATGGGATACTGTGAACTGTGCTACATCTTTTAATCATGTCACAGAGACGACCAGTGACTTTGTAGAGCGGCATAAACATGAAATGACTAGGTGGCCACTTTCTCTCCATCAGTCCATGTTATCTTCTTCTGTAGAACCCAACATCCAATTGCATGTTCTTTACATGTTCCATCAATCTATGTGTTCGTTGGTATTTGTGTATTGACATTTAAATGCACATGTGTATGCAGGGACAGCCTGCAAGCTTCTCCGTAAAGTGGTCCTTCAATCTGAGCATGTTTGAGCAATGCTACTATCCCAGTTTGCATTCCCCTCATATGTGCCAAAGGTTCCTTGGCGTGGGAGGGTTACTCCCAAACCCACCTATACAGTTTTGACAATCCTTTCTCTTTCAATGCACTTTACTCAGATGGTGGCCCTAATTGCTAAAGGGCCTCTTCCCCCGCAATGGAGATATTAGATGTGGCCTTGGGCATGCTGGAGTGAGATGTGACAGAATCATCACAGAAGGCGTAGAATGAGCCTCTGCAGACTGATTGGTGCGCACTGCACCACGTGCCACACTGTATGCCACCTCAGCTTTGCTGCCTTTGGGTCATTTTCCACTCAGGCATTTTTGCCATGGGCTTTTCGACCAGGGTGCTTCTGTTTGACTGTCCATCAAGATCCATTTTCTACCAGTCTCCGTATCTTAGGCTGAAAATTGAAAATAAGACAATCTGACAGAACTTCCCAGTAATAGAGTTCAGACATATCATCTTGAGGTTTAACTTTTGTAGTGCAAATGACTCCTCTTAAAAGCTGTACCTTCGTACTAATGGCACGTCAATGACATAACTTTCTACTCTGACTTCGGTTCGCAATAAACCTTTTGAAGCAGTCTTCGTTAATGCGACCCACTTAGCGTCTAACAACCCCAATTATTCTACTGTAGTGACCTTTGAGTGTAGCATTGACTCATCTTAATTCCTGCAAAGTACCTTGTTTTCAATGTTTATGGGCAGCCATTTACTAATAATATCTGTTTGTCCTTTTATGTAAACTTGATGAACTTATTTCAAGTTCGAGCGCTTGAGTGGGCGTAAAGCCTACTTGCTTGCCAAGATTGTTTCCATATTTTACACGTTTTAAAGCCTCCTGAAAAGATCAGCCCCAGAACACAGCACCCTTTATAATGGGGAAGGTCGGAAAATGGATCCATGTGCTTTTTTAAAGGAAAATATCCTGCAAGCTTTTGTGGACAAAACAATCTACTTAAGAATTTTGATATGGCTCTGAATGAAACTACTTACAGATGAGCCGTCCAAGTGAGGGCAAAATCACAATTCAACCCCAAATACAGATAGGACTTAAAAGCGTCCACTTGTAATCTGTTCATAAACCATGCGAAACCAACTTTTTTGTGGGTAAAAATAAGGATCTTGGTTTTTGCACAATTTATTTTTAATTCACATCTCTTGATAAGATCATGTGCAATGAAATCTCTTCAGGCTTAGGTGGACACAGTCTCACATTCCATGGGCATATGTCAAATCACCTTAAAAAATGAGATTAAGGGGTTTGGTGTGCCAAGATACAGCCCTGTTTAACCTGTTATATGCATTAATTTTATTTTATAGCTGACATCCAGGGGCCATCTGTATTTTAACACAGGTATTTAATTTGATTATTAATCTCAGGTGATTAAATGGCATTCCTAATTTTGTTCATCTGGACCACAATAACCTTCAATCAGCTAGAGCAAAAGCTAGTGTAAAATCTATATATGCGACAAAGAGCGGACAAGGTTACATAGCCGGATTCCTGTCTGCAATTAAACACAATATTGTCCACTTTGCCAGCACTGATTGGATTTTAGTGAGTCCTATTCGGACCAAACATAATAACAAGTCCTCCGTACTCCCCTCTTGCGAGGCCTATCATGACTAATAAATTACTCTTCCACGCACAAACCCCAAATAAGGGAGAACATACAATCAACAGCTGCACATACAGGCTTGGTTGTTGTTCAGGACAATTCAGAAACATTGATAATCCCCACGACCAACTTCAACCATCCCATGAAGGTGAAAACTAAGTGGACTACTTGCAAAGAACATTCTCTAATTATGTGGTACCCCTGGACCTTGATGATCATCTCGCCCCCCGCCCCCGGATAGAACTCCTATATCGCTAGATGCCCCTCCTCCCCAGTCATCCAGTCATGCACTTTGATGGGAAGAATTCTGAGCCTAGTCTCCTTGGAACCGAAAACAAATTTACAGGAACCTAAGCACCCTCAAACGCGAATAGCATGTCCTCCACGCTCGAACCTGTGACAAATAAAAAGGAACACAAGGCAAATCGCAATCAGGGGGACTTAAAGGGCCCTTGTATAGATGTCTTGTATATCAACAAGCAAGAGGTAAGACAATGCACTTTGAGGAGGAGAGCAAAATGACCCAAACGCACACACTCTGGATAAAGGCCCCGTACTCGGGTGATATTCAGATGATGATTAATATACTACCAGCAACTGACATAACCTAATAATTTTAAAAACATGTATGAATTCAATTGATCGATAGATAACAAGGTATACACTGAAGCTAAATGCAGGTAAGACAGAAATGATGAGTGTTTGTGGTCCTATAACAGCATGGCCAAGAGAAATCTGCCCTAGAGCATAAGGGACTTGTCCATCCCCAGTAACTCGGGTAAGAAATCTGGGCATCTCTGTAGAGGAGGATAGCTCAGGGGCAACATGCTCACCTTGGAAGCAAGATGACACGGAGCAGCACTGGTTCGATCCTCGGCTCTGTGCTTAGAAACCTCTGGGTATTACGCGTGTTATAAATAACCTATCGTATCATATCCAGCAATGACACCAGAATCACAAATCCATCAAGTCCTAAAAGGAGGGTACTCTTCAGCTGCGTCGCTTGCAGTGCAGCTTCCCATATCTAACTTTTGAAGTTGGAGTGCAAGGCACCTTCACCAGGGTTATGGCGAGGCTCTACTTTGCTAATGGTATTTATCTGCGCTTAACAGCATATCTTTTATTTAGGAAACTTCAAAGACTACAATATACTACTGCATGTTACTAAACTTCACTGGAATCCAATCTTAAAGAGAATAACATTCAAGGTTCTATGCCATTCTCTTTTTTCCTACTATGCTCTTGCACCACAGGCGTTGCTGGGGGGCGGGGTGGGTTGTGTCGGGGCTCTAGCCCTGGGTCTTTTGGTTGTAGCCCCGGCTAGAAGCTCAGGGGCTACAACCAAAAGTCTAGCTAGCCCCAAGCCCCGACAGTCCCGACATTAGCCTAGCCCCGGAACGTTTCCAGTCCTAGCAACACCCCTGACTTGTGCCTAAATGTATCTCTTGAAACCTAATCCATTATAGACCAAGCAGAGCTTTAGAAACATATACTATTGGAATAAATTCAGAAGGCCTAGAAACGTCAAGCAATGTTTTACCGCTGTCTCCAGTTCACCTTGGTATACCATTGCTAATGCATTTAAAAGCTACTTGGAATCCTCCACAATGTTGTAAATTGTTAAATACACACCTCTTTGCTACTGATATTTAATCTTCCTTTTACTTTATTTCTGTTGTGCTTATCTTCATGCCTACTTTTGTACAACATGGAGTGGCCTCTAGGTGGATGTGCACTCGAGTAAGAACTCTGTAACATAACCTATGTGTGTCTCTGCACTATGGAAGAAAGATTACCGTCATATGAACCGCACACTCCTCGGTATACAATTGAGAAAAGATTGCACTGTAAAATGTTATAGTTCATACGCTGCACAGTATCGTCACACAGAAATGTTTGGCATTATATATTAGTATCCGGCGAGAGTCGAGCAGAATGCAACACGCATTCCGATTGGCTCTAGATGGGTCCTTACCCGGCCGAGAATCCATCGATTCTCGGCCGGGATTCCAGCTGCCTTGTCCTCGGCGGGGGGCGTAGCAGCCCCTCACCCAATGAGGAGGCTGGAAGCGGGGCCATCCCCGCTCCGAGCCTCCCCGCCGCTGAGAGGCTGCCTTCGCCCCCCGCCGGGGACTCGGGTAAGGCTTTTTTTTGTTTTATTCCCTTTCTTCCCTCCTCCCTCCTCCCCCCACTTACCTTCTTGTTCCTGCTTCCCCGGCGAGGGACAAGGGAAGCCTCCAGCCGTGTAGAGACTTGGAGCGGGGCGAACCCCGCTCCGTGCCTCCACACGGCTGGAGACTTCCCTTGTCCCTTGCCGGGGATGCAGGTGCGCTTTATTTTTAAATTTTTTTTTTTTTACGTTACCGTCCCACTCCCGCCCTCCCAACCCTACTTAACTTCTTTTTGATCCTTTTTCGAGAGCGGATGCGCTGGGAACACTTGTGTTCCAAGCGCGTCTGCTCCCGATGGCCGCCAGGGAAAGGGAAAATGGACTCTGTTTTCCCTTTCCATGGTGGCCATTTTCTTGTTTTTTTTTTTTTTCTGTCCTGAAACGCTGCGTTTCAGGACAGAAGACAATGCTTTTAGTGGCCCGGTCACGCTCATAATGCAGGCCGGGGTACTAATAGCAATGTGACCCAAGCGGTGGGTGCATTACCGACTCAGGTAATGCCCTGGGACCTTCATTAAGGCCCGAGCGAATGGGTCATATTGCTTAAGTGGTCCTTTCACCATCTCAGACCTTGCAGTATCCAGTAAGGCAGCAGAGCAGAATAGTTGTAATCTTTCCAAAGTATGCACGTAACTCAGTGTGCTCAGTGCTGGAAATGGAAAATAATTCACCTGGGGAACCCTCTGCTCCTTTAAGCGCGGGGCTCTGGGGAGCAGGGGGTGGGGCCGAGGGGCATGGTTACCTGGTCCTGTAACACAGTATCTCTTCATAGAACCCAAGCCTAAAGATTTGCATAAAAGCAAAGAATATTATGGAAATAAAAGAATGCCCACAAACATGCCTGATAATGATTCAGCAAGAATTCCTTTTGAGACGAGTAATGAAGGTTGGACTGTGCTCTTTTCATTGGTCACAATACTGACACCAAAACAAATCTGTACATTTCAAGACGTATACACCAATTTGGACAGATGCTAAACATGTGAGTCTTTGGCTGTTTCAGCATGCAATCTGGGCACCAAGGGACTCATTATGAGTTGCGCGGTATTCCGGTGGTAAATCTGCCAGAATACCGCTCAACTGAATTACTGTTATTGTCACTTGGCCCATCGGAATTGCCACCAGATTACAAGTGGCGGTGTAAATCCCCATTTTTTATGAGTCCACGGGACTCTGTTTTTTTTTTTTTTTTTTTTTTTTTTTTTAGCAGAATTACCGATTTTTCAGCAGAGGGTTTGAAAATGTATCTCCAGCATGGTGCTATACTCGTAGTATTGCAGAGAGGCACTATAGGCAATAATTCTGTTACCACCAATTTGTTCCCGCTTCGCCATACTTGTAATGAGGCGACAAGTCGTGTGAAGCACTGGCTGCTAGTGTGCAGATCTTGCCTAGGGGACGCATTTGGGAGTTTTCTGGGTTAGCCCCTTGGTCTTGCAATGGAACAGTCCTCTTGCAAGTCAAACTTTGCTATCTTTGTTCTGCCCATTTCCTACCATCATTGTTCTACTTATGGTATTGTCCATTCATAGTTTGTTACCTGGCCCTTTGATGCACAAGGAAGTATTCCTCATGACATGCGTCTGCCAACTTTTCTCGCCTTGTGCTTTTCCTACAACTCCCATCAGCCCTACCCACCATAATGAATGCTGAGCGATAATAGGATTCATAGCCCAAAACATCTGGATAGCAACAGGTGCAGATGCCTTCCTAATGGCTTCCTCCATGACACACCTTCCTGTTGCCCTGAGCGTTTTGCGATGATATAGGTGTTGGTGAGCAAAGTTTAAATGGGGGGGTTGCTATAGGCTATCCAGAAAAACATATACTAATGGGACCTCCTGATGAAAGGCAATTACTGGATGTTGATCTATGTTCCTCTGCATGATCTGCAATAGAATGAAAAATAAAATAATTTGGCCCCAGAGAACAACGTGAATTACCGTACATCTGTGGTAGAAGACACAAATCAACCAGTGCTGCCATAACCACGAAAGTGGGGGCTCATACGTGGAATATTCATCTGCCACCCTCATTAGAAGGGTGCTTTAAGGTTAGTTGGGGTAGTAGGAACCTTTTAAGATTAGCATATGTACAGGCATGACCAGTGTTTTTGGTTAGCTCGTACACTGCGGATGAGCACATTACTGTAGATAACCGCCAAAATATATCATGATTAAGAAAATAAACAAGTGAGTGCTGTCATTTCGGGTTTGTTCTTGAAGAACAACACCACTTAGCCTCTGTGTCACCAGGGTGGAAAATGGCAGTATAGGTGGAAGAACCCTTAATCACTTAACATTGGTGCATGAGGCATCTGACTGTCTCGGGAGGATAGCTCAGGGGCAATGTGCTTGCCTTAGAAGCAAAACAACACGGAGCAACACAGGTTCGATTCCCGGTCCGAGATTAGAAACCTCTGGGTGTTAAGCGCATTATAAATAACCTATTTTATCTTATATCATAAAGACTGTGCTTGATGAGCTTGTTTCCAGCCCTTCCTCTCCTTTCCCCCTTCCTCTGTGCCTTCCTCCCTTTTGCCCCTTCTTCTGCGGCTGTCACAAAGCAATATTACATTGCAGTTGGTGGCCATGAAAATGATTAATAATTCATGTATGTTTCAGTTGGCTCTGGGACCGGCTGGAGGGTAAAACAAAATCTGAAGCACAGGGGGCCTGGAATATAAATCCTGCAGCCTCAGGGTGCTATATGAAGGATAGAGACCCATGGGTATAAAAACAGGACTGTATGAACTACTTAATAATGATAGGACCGCTAGCCTTGTAAGATAACACAAAGGGTCAATGTGCTTTCTCTAGAGGTCTTTGGTAATACTCAAATAACAGGTTTGACTGCAAGAAGTGCTGTTTTTGTGGTAAATGGTTAAGACCTAAGATGGCGGGCTGTGCACAGAGTGCATCCATATACCTCACTCACTTAATGTGCCATCATAGGAGTTTCCTGTTAGCCACACTGCGGTAGCACTTACCAAAGTTAGGAAAATAGCTGAACAGAAGACTGGAAGTAGTAGAAACATAGGTACATATGATTTAGGCATTCAACTTTAAAGTTTTAATATTTCTTTTCTGTTTATTTTTACAGTTACTTTCCCGAATATACAGACGGAAACACCGACCAAATAAAAAATCCCCCATTGACAATTCAAATGGATTTGTGCCACACAGTAGCGCTCACATTCACTGAAAACTTGCCAACTCTAACAATAGTACAATATGCTAGGAATGTCAACTATGCAATGTTCACATAATAAAATAATTTGCTATTCAACTGAAAACAATAGCACTGCATGCGGTGTCCATTAGTACTAATGGCAGTTGCTTGTTGGTGTATTATGGGAAAGACATGTGAATTCGTACATTCTTTGAAAGCTCATTTAATGTGTTGTAAACAAATAATACAGCCACCGTCCTGTGTCCCTGAGCGTAAATAACCTGTACAGAATGGCAGCAGAGAAGCACACAGGATACGTTTCTTGAATGGGCGCCATCTGAAGTTTTGGAAGAACATAATGTAATCGATTCTCATTCCAAGGTCAAAGTGAATAAACCCTCGGTAAATCAGGAAATAAAATAGGTTGCATTTTTATTCAGAAAAACCTTAAGAATATGTTGTGACTACTGCTCTGCGGAAGTGTGGTGATGAGTAACACCAGCACAAGACAATCGGGGATCCCAGTCATAAAAGTGAAACGGGCACAGCTGAAAATAATTCATTCCTTCACCTTTGGGGGTAGCATGGGACGAGTGCAGCTTACATCTTCATGAAGAGTGTGACGTGATAACAATAGCAACCCAAACAGCAATAGTACAAAAATAAATCAACCAAATAAAAAACAGTGATAACAGTAGCAACCCAAACAGCAATAGTACAAAAATAAATCAACCAAATAAAAAACAATTACAAAAAACCCACTGCTATGGAAAGAGCCCAGAAAATGCAGAACTGTTATTGTACGGCAATGTGGGTGCAGTAATCACTCAAGCATTTAGATATACGTGCTGCAAGTCTCAGGGCATCAAATTAAAACGTTGTGCATTGCAGCATTTTGATTTTTGATTTGTAGTATGGAGGGAGTACATCTGTTCCACTGACCTAACCAGGTAATGCCAGGCTTTTACGACTGCTTATGTAGCACCTGTTCTATTCCATGATGTTTGGCATACACATTCTGAGGATGGTGGCCATTTTGATGGCCATACACCAGAACTAGTTGGTCCGTTGTTTCCCTGCTGACCCATCTAGACTTTAATACATATAGGCAGACAATGTATTTATGAATGATATTAAACATTTATGATAGTCTTATGAATGTATGCGAGTTGATAGGCTTTTTTGATTTTACAATGGTGTTGACATGTGTTCCAGCAATCTTTTGAATTTATCAGCACTTTGTGCACTATTGATTAAATAAGTTTTTAAAATCTGTATATTTGTCTAATAAACTTTTTTTGACTTTTGATGACCCACTATATTCATTGTTATTGTGACTTACATTGCACACAATTGTGAATTACACAGCTTGTATGTATTTGCCCTACAGTATCCTCTTTTGATTTGATTCAGCATTTTCAACAATGTCAATGTTCAAAAATATGTCTTTCAAGAAAAGGATTGAAAAGGGGTCTTAAAAGCCATTATGGTCCATGGAAAAGGAAGAGGGGGACTGGGCCTCTTGGCAATGCTGTATTCATGGGAGCATCGATTACATCAAACTGGACTCTGTACTTTCTTTGCAGTCAAACCAAGTTTGATATGCTGTGAAACACGTTGATTCAGGTGATGAGCCGGCAACAAGAGAGGGTTCAGCTCTTGGATATTGAGTCGATGTGATTCAAAGGGTCCACCATGTTCAGCTTTTGAGTCGTGTCAAGCAGGGTCCTGTTGGATCAATTAGGTGATCACAGATTCAGGGAGCTGAAGGCTTCTGCTTGCGTGAAACAGTGTTGGTATCAAGGTAGAGATGAGAGTCACTGGTGTGAGGTGGCATCAAACCTGTTCAAAGATGCAGATGAGCAGTTTGATATCATTAAGTGTCAAAAACAGCACCCAGGTTCCATTATTATTCGTAGTTGTGGAATCAAGGGTCCAGCTGCACTTTGGGTTTCTGGGAGTCACAATCCAGGGAACCCTTCTGTTGCGATCCAAGTACAGGAAATCTGGCTGGCACTTACATGGGGTGTTCGACCGGCAGTGACAAGGTTCTGGTTCCACTACAGGAAGAATTTGAGGCCAGCATTGGGAGTGAAAGGCTGTTGGCCTGTGTTCAACAGCAGTTCAATCCCAGTGTGTCCTGGGCTTTGTTAGGGAACAGAGCTTTCATCTGCCTTTCTTTAATGTCTCTTGTCTTCACCTCTATTGCAGTGGACACAGGAATGGACTGCAGTCCCAACAGGGATCCAAAGGTATATTTTCTTTGGTGTCCAAAAAAGAATCAAGGAAGCAGTGGGAGACCCCCTGCTTATAAAGATAAAATGTCATTGGGGATTCGACAAAATCAAGCCTGCTTTAAGTGGTTGTATACGAATTGTTCGTATTACAACTGTTCGAATGACAATTGACCTTTTCACAATTGACCGAATTGTGAAGGTCAATTGTAACAGATATGCGGGGGGGAAACCCCCCACAACCCCCCACTCAACCCAAACCCGCCCAAAACCCCATATGTGTATATATATAATTTATTTTTGCGGTCAATTGTGAAAAGGTCAATTGTGACCCTTTAAATTTGGTCAATTGTTCATTCAAACAATTGTAAACAAACAATTTGGGTAATACCCTTTAAGTGGCCCAATTTCCATTGCTGTAACAAGTGATTGTGGCCTTCTGGCATCCTACCCAGAGTGCCTTGTCCTGCAGGAAATGTAGGTGAAAGGAAAGAAGAGAGCCCCAACAAAAACCCAAGATGATGAAACTCATTCTCGGGCCCCCTCCATTTTCTGGCTACTCTAACTATGCTTCCTTCCCAAGTCTGCTGATTTCAAAGGCCCTTTGGTGTGCAACGACCTGGTGTGAGGCTGGCCTTTGTTGTGTGAGTGCATCTTTGAAACAGGGTTCTCAGGAGATTGCCTGGCAAGCTCTCCAATGTCCCAAGGGGACGTGTTACCCTTTCTCCCGGTCAATACAATGAAGGCAATGTTCTGGCTTTGGCCTCACTGGCAGAAGTTGGGATTATCAGGCTAGTATTGAATCCATATATCATTCACCTGATACCATTGACCTTGGCTCACAGAGTTCAAAACATGTATGATATCAAATTTGCTCTGGCTTTCATAATTGCTCAGTCGCCATTCCATAATCAGATATGGCTTACATTAAGAGATAGCCCTGCCACCAGACTCCTAAAGCAAAAGGTGTCAGGTTTTAGCCCAGAGGTTAAAATGTCTGCTCTGACTTCAGGAATATGTTGTTCCCAGCATCTATCAGAAATGCACATGTTACTGTTGAACTTGCTCTATGCCTGAAGAGCAAGATCTGCAAATGCCAGAAGACTCGGGCAGCAGAGGCCCATTTCTGTGCACTGCTATTGTGTAGATGTAGGTGTTTTTGCATTCGTAATGAGAAGCATTGGAATCGCCAAACGTTTTTGTTTTGTGTGGGTATTTGCCAGGTACTGCTAAAAGGGTACTACCCGTCATAGCGTGGCAACTGATTGAACGTGGTGACGCTTGGGCGTATGACATCCTTGCCTGGCAGATGCCTATTTAATACCTATACACAAGTCAAAATTGTAGATTTTTTCAATGCATATTTTTTTTACATGGCTTCTTCACATCATTAACTCTCAGGACACCGCTTACCAATGACACTTCCAGGCCCTATACAGCACAATATTTGATGACATTGCATGATAGAGCTAGCTCAAAGAGATGCAGAGAGGCTCTTTTAATGGGGTGCCAGTTAGTGGCTGGGAATGGCCACAGGGATGTACATGATCATGTGTGGTCAATGGGTGGGTAAATAACCAACCAACGTAGACAGGCTGTGGTTCTCACACCCATCATTGTCATGGTGGGGACCTAAACATTCTCAAGCTGCGTACCTTGAACTTCTATCCCTTCCATCTGACAAATCTCTCTACTCGCTCCACAACCAGACTACCCACTCTGGTGGGATTTCTCTTACCTTTTCTCTTTTCTTTCTGTCTTCTGTGCTCTCCTTCTCTTGCCTCGCCATTAAACCCTTTCCTTCTAATCACTGCATTGTTCACATTATCATCTGTGTCCCTCCATCCTCAACTCCTCCTCTCCACTCTTATTCAATGACTAAAAGGAAATTCAGAGTCAGGTCCTGTACCTTAATAATTTAAGGACCTCTCTCCTGTCCCTCTCCCGTGTTAATGCCTCTTTCAAGGACCACGCGTTTTCTCACTTACACTGCACATTTATGACTCTGTTTGGCCAACAGTATCCTGCATGCACATTTACACCTTCCCCATCAACTTTAGAGCACCTCTTGATCCAGATCCTCAAAACAAAAATGCTTTGTAACCTAGGAAACTCGTGCAAATCTCACACTACTACACTCCTCCTTGCCTAAAACATCTCCGCTGCTGCCCTCTCCTCTTCTCTGGACTCTATCAAATCCTCCTACTTCATAAACCTGATATCCTCTCTTCTCAATCACCCCCACATCTTTCATCTACCTTCTAAGCTTTGTTCACCCTTCCCAAGCCAATATCAGTTACCACATTCCTTTCTGCTAGTTACTTTGCTTGCTAGTTTTGCTCTCACAGCCCTCCACACTCTCTCCTACCCACCATTTCTCTGACAACCCTTCAACTCTCAACTATTTCTTCCCTACGACTCCTTCTGAACTTGAGCCCATTCTTCACAGTGTCAACCCATCTTTTGCTCCTCTTGAACCGCATGAGCCTCAAATGGTCAAAGACTTTGGCCCTCATTATGAGTTGACCGGTCCAGAAATAAAGTGTCGGTAACAAGGTATAGCAGCACCTTTTTGGACCGGCCTACTCCAGTCTGCCGGTAGTGGATGTGATCTACCAGCACTCCTGGCCTGCCAGTAGATCAGGCGCTTACCAGCAGATAAATGTCTGAATCACCAGCACCGATACTAATGGTGCTGGTGATTCAGGCAACACCACCCCATGCAGTTCTATGGGTAATACCGGAAAATTGGGAGGCAGAGATGGTACAGTAGTTTCCCAGTATCCAGTGGGATTTTCCAGCAGGATACCATGGAACTCATACTGAACCTCTTTGTCTCAATGACCTACCCATATCGGTTTGAGCTCTTTAACCTCTCTCCTCAATGGATTCTTCCCTGCCTCCTTCCAATATGCAACTGTCATACCCCTTATGAAGAAACCCTTGTCTGACAAAACCCTATGAACTATCGCCCTGTTTCCCTCCTTCCTAATTATTGAAAGGTCCTTGCGTTGATAGTCTATAACACTAAGTCGCTTGCTGAAAATGGCCTTGGAGATACACGTCAGTCTGGATTCTGCAGTAAACACTCCAACACGACTGCACTCATGCATATGTACAACTTTCCCACTATTGCTCTGCACTCCACCCTCTCGTCTATATTTATCCTTTTGGGCCTCTTTGACACTCTAAACACTGCTGACTATTCCTCTCTTCGCCTTACTCTCCAGGACCTTGGGTCTTGCAAAAATGTTCTTGCCTGGATCACTTCCTACCTGTAAGATTTCACCTTTAAAATCTTCTGGCACTCACAAAGCTCTGACCCACCACAGTTGTCATCCTTCAAGGATCATTCCTTTGATCTCTGCTCTTTACACTCTATTCCTCTTCGAATAAAATCTTACTTCGGCCTGTGGCCTGCACTATCAGTTCTTTGCTGATGAAAATCATTTGTTTTTTTCCTTTCCCTCCTTCCCGCAGCCGTATCAGAAGAAATTACCAACAACTGCAGTTAGTAAATAGTTTTCTGCTGCCTCTTGTTGAACTCTTACAACAAGTAAGTCATCTTTTTCCCAGCTTCAAATGCCATCACTACGTTTTGCTATCACACTTCTTCCCACCTGGCCTTTTTGAACCACCTGCCAAGACCTGCAACCTTGGATCCTCTTGGATAGCATCCTCCGATTGCAAACATTCATCACTACTGCTGGCTTAGCTGCTTGCATTAACCTTATCAACTTTGGGAAATGTGTCAATTTCTTACTTGCCACTATACAAAAACCCTAACCTTCCTCTTTGTGCAAACTTAACTAATGTCTAAGCCTTCTCTTTGGCCGTCCTCTCTACTCCGTCATCCTAATAAGCAAAGTCCTCAAATGTGCGATCAAGTCTCTCGTCACCCTACCCAGATCCTCATCCCAGTGCTTGTTAAGCAGGGCATTTTGCATTTGTGTACATTACTTCTCTATAGTTAGAAGCACGTGGTCCCCTAGTTTAAGTTAATGCTACCCTTTTAAGTCACTTGTTTATTTTTTCTGCAAGTATGTTATTGTAAAATAAACACTAGACATAAATCACATGGGATACATTATGTGACATTACTTTACAAGTAGTCATTAAGAGTATCCATTAATAACAATCAATGAACTTAATAATGCACTAAAGTAAAAATCATGTACTACACAACCATACTGTAAAACCATGAAGAACATAAATATGAAGTTTCCCATTTATGTAATGGTTTCAGGTGAAGAATGATGGTCTGGAGGGTTGGTCAGTGCGATACCAGAGGTTACGTTTCATTCTAAACCTTCGAGCCATCACCTGTTTTGTTTTCCTGGAGTCAGCCTGAGTGGGGCGGGTATGCCCCGGTGTGGGCCCTGTGCCCTGCTGAATCTAGAGACCTAAGCTGCACCTCACTGATTATGCCCAATGAAGCCAAAACATTTCTGGAGTTTCTTGTGGTCTTGTACAGAAGGGATGTGACCAAGCAATTCATGCTGGACTGTCCATTTTTGTGGTAGGATCAAGCCTTATTTGCCTATGGTCTTTCCGCTCTAATGGCTTGGCAGGCAAAAAACGATTATCTGGAGGGATGCCGAGAGCAATGGCAGAGGATAAAATTAATTTGAAACCTTTTAGCCATCACCTCTTTTGTGTTGCTGAAAAAAATACAAACATTAAATGCAAACATGAACATTCACTTTAACAAACATCAATAATGATAGAAAATGGTTTACAAATACTCACAAAATTATATATCAATTTAAAACATAAATATACTTCTTCACTAATCAAATAAATATAGTTAACAGGCAACTAGTTGTGAGCCAACACCCCATGTATGGTGGACACGTCTTGCTCTGGAAAGACAGTTCTAGGATATGGTAGTTTATTTATATAGCGCCTATAGACAATGTATTTCAAAACAAGGTAGGGGACAAGGGAAAATCCAATGGCATTCTTACTGGCCATGAACAGTAAGAATGTGAAATTAACTATCGTACTCGGCTTGATGACATTTCAGATAGTGCAAGAGCTAAGGCATAGATAAGGAAGGAAGGGGGAGAGTGGGAAGGAAATGGAAACCGACAGGTGACTACCGTACTAGGCCTGACGTCGTCGAATTTTTCCAAATCAACCCCCGCTACCAGATTTCGTCTTCTCTAGGGGCAATGTGCAAATGTGCATGAAGGTACTCAGCTAAGAATTGGGAAAGTGCTTACTTAGGGCAGGGACACCTCAACCTTATAATAGAGTAAATCACCATTCTCAAAAGCCACAGCTCAGTTGACCTTGGGTAACTCTGAATAACTGTTGTAAAGATTCAGGTGTGTTAGCATGCAAGTGACGGCTTCATCTTCACTTAAAGAAACAAGGGACGGCCCCTACATTTTTGTTACGAGGGACTTAGCCTCATAGACTGTGATTCATATTTAAAGAGCAAAAGCGAGTATACAGTTAACCCTCCCTCTGGTTTTACATTCTGGCGTCACCTAAAACCTCTGTGCAGGTAGATACATTTACATACACATAACAAGTAACATACGAGTGGGGTTAGTGCAAAGGTGCGTGTCATATGCACACAACATATTTTGGAAGATGTGTCATTATTATTCTAGTAGAGTATGCAGGTACAACCTCTCTCATAACCATAACAATTAGTCTGTTTGACTTGATTCATATATCTGGATGGTGTCTTACTTCTACAGAAGTTGTTTACAATGTTTTCGAAAACTCTCCATAGAAAACCCCCACTGTAAACAATATCTAGCGGAGAACAGTACCAGCTATCTCTAGCCGCTGGCCAATGCCTTGTAAACAACCTCTGTAGAAATAAGGCTCCACCTAGATATATGCATCAATTCAAACAGACAGTGTGCATATATAACACACCTTTGCACTAACCCTAGTTGTATGTTACTTGTTATGTGTATATAAGTATGTCCACAGTTATCACAAGTTGTATTTATTGCACATGATGACATCTTGAAGAATATATGTAAACCATTTTTATGCAACAGGATTATTGAGGCTCTGTGCAGCATTTATTCCTCACAGCACGGACATTTTAGGTGACGCTAGACCTGGGCACCAGAGGGAGGGGTAGTTGTATACTCTTGTTTGCTCTTTATATATGCTTCACCTTCACTACAACAATCACCACTGTGTAGAGAAATGGCACATTAGTCTGGCACCCCAACATCATTCATTCTAGCGTTCACAAATGGACGCCATATTTCTTACTTCTTCGGCCACTGGATTTTGTGTATTATTCCAAGTCATTTCTTATTGAAATTAACATTCCTATTGTTCAGCTACATATACATAACCATCTATATACCTCATATTTCCCTCCTATCTGTACTCCACATGAATACATTCGATGTTTGGCTAAAAATGAAAGTAACTTAAAATCAAATAATGCAAATAATTCAAAAGAAAACAAAGAAATATCTGTCATTATACATTGAACATAAATGCTTGTTCAAATGGATTTGCAACAATGTACTTCTTTAATTGAAATATGTTAATGCTTTTCCAATGGCAGGTGAATGTCAAATGCTAACAGTTTAATTGTGTTTTGGCTGTGATATTTTAATCAACACTTTTACTATTTTATCACTGAGCGGACCACATTACAGAAACAAATCTTCTTAGTAAGTCAAATCGTTTACTGTGTTAAATGCTAGCCAGTGAGTTCTGTCTTCAACCTGAAAATCAGTGGCTCGAATCCTGATAGGGCCAGCTCGGTCCTTCATATTTTCAAGGTTCAAAGTTGATAAGCATTGAAGTAGATGATAAAAACGCCTGTTACTTATTATGCTGCAAATCCCCAACATTCGTTCTAAAAGCACTATTTGAAAAAAGAAAAAAATGGAAAGCTGCAGAACTCCTTAAAAAAACAAGTCACCCATGGAATCAAACGGAGTAGTCGAAATGTATATTATTTCTATATGTCTAATACCGTTCAAGTGCATGTATGCTTTGAAAGTGCTAAATTCATGGGGCAAATGCACGTGACTTGGGACAAACGGCCTTCCTCAGGATCCGAAGTGCCTCAATGAGTCACCTCATTGAAATGAAGCACTGTGGGAAGGGAACCATATATCAAAAGGCTATTATTAACAACAAGCTACAGATAACTCAAAGCAACTCCCGAAAATTGCCTTTGTTTTACAGGGTAGTGATACTTTATACATAGGCCCTCATTACAAGTTTCCCAGTGCAGGAACATTTCTGGAAAAGTGACAATAATTTTGGCACCAGCACTTTACTGCACCCGTGAACTACAAGTTTGCCATTGTGGGGTTCACTGATATAACTCCAGCAAGGAGCTGGAGGTAAATCAGGCCCCCACTAACAAATAAATGCCTTTGCAGGAAATATGGGCAATCCCCTCCATTGAATGGGGATTTACCAGTTGTTTCGCTGCTTGTAATATCACAGTAATACCGGGGTATGAGGCGGTGGAAACTCTATTTGAGTTTGCCAGTATCCCGCCAGAATTACCGGCCAACACCGGTAAACTCATAATGAGAGCCATAGTGTCTTGAGAAATGTCTGTCTTGGGTTAATTAGGTTACATTAACATAGAGGGAAACTGGTTACCCCTCTCTCCAAACTGAACAGCGCACTGGTGCCACAACCTATACTATTTGATTAAAAAATGTAGTCAATATTTTTAATTAAAAATTAAGCTAAAAACATTCTCTCCTCCACAAGACAAAGGACACATAAAATGTATTCAAAATATAACTTTATTATCAATCTTTACATACAAAAACATAACATCTCAAAAACCAGTTTCAAGAAAAAAAGAAGTAAAAAAGTAGTTTATCAAGTTCACTACATATATTCAAGAAAAGATTTCCTAAGTTTAACAACCCATCTATAAGAGAATCAATCCACAATTCAATGAAGCTCCTTAGAGTGGGGTTCTAATTATGTTGTCATGGATGGCAAAAACTAACATAGGTCCTACAAAAAGGCACATTACCTATGTAATTCATATGTGACATTCCTCTCTGTTAGTATAGCATATAATAAAACAAAACCTGGTTTTCAGAGGCATGTATTGGCTTCCGGCCGATACAAGACTTTGTTAATTCTTAGTATTAAAGATGGTCAACATGTTTCGGTCATTACAATCACAATTAGAAACTATCTCTAGTGCCATTTTAGAACTATTTTCCTTGGCCTTCTTCAGGACGGACTATTTCTTGTGTTGAAGCATTCATCTTTAGCCCATTTCTCAATTTCAAATGTGTACTTGTGCTACAAATGTACAAGAAAAAACATTTCAATGAGTGCCTCAAATTGACCTGTGTCCGAAAAATACACTGTTGATAAAATGCCCCAGCCAGCCTAAAAAACAAGGCCATTTTTAACCCTTAAAAAATGCTGGAAAACATAAATTTAAAAATATATGTGACACCAGTATACTTATACTCACGTTCAGGGTGTGAGCACTTTTAAACTTTTCACGTAGCTTTTTTCAAAGGAGGTAATTTCTTAAATTCTTTTTGGAGAAGAGTCCCCTTTCCCCTACAAATATAATACATGAAAACCACTTATTATATGTTTTTCTGGGTTTATATATTATAGGAATGTAGGGCTTACAACCGTATATTGGTTATCAATTTTATCCTGTCTGTTCTTAAATTGTTTTTACTTCCTTCTGGGGTGTCTTTATACTAACTGGCCCCGTTTCACTATGATTTAACCTACTGAATTTTTTAAGGGATATGCATGACACTGTTCTTACCTCTTAGTCATTTATCAATATACAGTGCTTTAATTACATTGCTTGTATGTATCTCATGTTTCATCCATTAATGTATATTGCCACTTTAGTATTTCTTAATTCTATTCTGAAAAGGTTAATTGCCACATTTTTTTCCCAAAATTCTCTTACTTTTGAAACAGAGTCCTTTGTGATTTTATAATGGACTTCCTCAAACATTTTCGCACATCGCTTCTCTTTTTTCATGTGGATGCAGCCGCTGTCTGCATGCCTCACATCTCTCGTGTGTCTGCTTTTAATTTTCTACCAGGAAATGCGCAAAATGAAGAGGGGAGTTTAGTTCGATGCTCATGTTTGTAGGCTATGTGCTACAAGAAACTTTTTAAACAATAACTAGATCTAGCGACGATGGTGTCTTCATATTCCCTTCTAAAAAACACACAAGAAGCCTACTATATTTAGCATGGACTAGCAATAATTTCGGTGTCTTCTCTCTTTGCCAAAAATGCATTCCGCCTGTTACACTTACTTGTGTAACTGTGTGCCGAGCTTCTGTCTGCTTCGGTATATTCCGTGGCGCTCCATCACGAAACGGGTTGTAAGTGACTTCAATCCAGCTATCCAACTAAGTCAATGCCTAGTCTGGGATGCCCAATGGAAGCCCTTATTAATATATTTTATGTCAAATTCTTTGAATCTGGACGATGAACCCTTATATTGCGCCCCTCTCTTGGAATCCCCCTGACCTCACTGAGCCAAGAAGTATGTTTGGTTTACAAATTAAAAGATTTATTTGAGGAATAAAACAATATATATATCACACTTTTATGAATAAATTAATATTTTATAGCACGCTTATGAATATAGTAGTGATCAACAATGGGTAATATTACAACAGTACACTCTCCTTAATCAATGAGGAGTTGGTATAGAAAGGATAAGGTAGCAGAGAATACTTTTATGGTTCAAGGAAATGCAAGATGAGAAAGAATGCAGCACAGAAATAAACTTGATGTGGTTTCAACAAGAGATAATATGATCACTTTTTCCCTTGTGACAACTCACCCCCCCCCTTATACAATATAAAGAGATGGAAAGAAGAGCACACAGTTTTCAGGAATACAATCAAAATGTAGTTCAAATTCCATTTCCCCCCAGCAACCTTAGAGAAAACCGGTATGCTTTTAAACAGCCAGAAATACTTTTAAATGTGATTGCAATGTAGTTAAAAATATGCTAAATTGATTTTAATTCACTAAGGGAGATTCAGGGTAGGTGATAGTGACTTTGAATTAGTTCAGGTGAACACTAGCAATGATTCATGAGTGATTATCAGGTTGAAAACGAAATTCAGAAGTTGCAAGCAAGAAGCAGCTATTTTTCCAAGTGGTGAAATTGAGCTAAATTGCAATTCGCGGCACTTTTTCAGAGTGTGTAAATTACGGAAAAACTATAAGGAGTTGGAATATCGTTTTTAGTTTGTTGGAAAGCTTGGGATTTTAGCTTTAAAATGACAGTCAGATCTCACGGTTCAAAAGATACAGACATTTTTGTGGAGGTAGATTTTTAGAAATAAAATAAAGATTTCTGAATGTCAAATGGCGCTTTACAGATTTGGAATCAACAGGATGGACACACGATTTCTATGCAGTTCTGGACAGGTTGAAATGGTTTGAATAAGATTATTTTAAACTAAGGGATTGGTTCTGTACAGTTCTAGGCTGAATACTCACTCCTAGTTTTGGACTGGAATGGGCCTGGGACTGCACTCTCGCCCCGGACGGTCTCTGGCATTGGTTCTGCTCACAGCATGGCCTCTGGTCTGCACAGCGGTCTGGTCTGGGTCTGATGGGTTCTGGATACAGCTCTGCTTTCTGGGTCTGGTTCTGGCACAGGGTTCAAGCCAGAAGCAAAACAGCTTGCCCGGCTGTTGAATAGTTTAGTTAGGTTGCTGGATTCTGAGGCCTGCTCAGAAGAGTTCAGCTTTTTGGGTTAGGCCCCTGCTTAAGGTTCTAGAGCTGGGTTCTAGAGTCTGGTCTATGGATCTATCTGGAGTCTCTGTCTGAATACTATCTGGATCTGGAGTCTTATGGCAAAGTGCTGCACAAGAAATTGGTTGAAGAGTGGAAAGAGAAGTCCCTATCTGGGTCTCAGTGGTTCTTTTATGTGTTTCCAAAGCGGGTGTTGAGGCTGACTTTCTATGCCCAACCCACTAAGGATTTGATAGGTTAAAGGATTTACTGTGACCTGACTAGAGAACGGAGTAGTGAGGCAGAATAAATCAGAGTGTTGCTATGTTTATGGCTTGGCTGAAAGAACACTCCCCCTTGTATTTACTTAGAAAAACTTTTTTCATAACCAAACATGCTTCCCAGAAACACAAGTTGTTGAAATTACATGTACACATCACAAATTAATTATGACAGGTCTCTGTTCAACCCTGCTCGTTCTAAGAGCTTGGCTTCAGAAATGACAACTTATTCACGTTTTCCTTGGTTTTGCAATATTGGTTTCGCACCAAACCTTACACAGAGGTACAGACCCTCTCTGCGCATATTACTGTATGTTTTCATTGTTCTAGTATAAAACCAGTGTCTACAATATTAATAATTATGGGGTTTGGTCTCAGAGCATCCTTCAGCATCCAGCTCCGTCTCAAACTGTGAGTGAATTTTTCATATTAAGAATCTCCAAATTGTACCTTTTTGTCCGCTTGGTATAATTAGTAATCAGTAATTTCATAAAACATATATTTGCTGGACTCTCTGAATCCACAGTCGTTTGTCTCCGCCCCTAGAAACTTGGTGAGTCAGAATGGTCACATGTTTTGCCTTCCCCCAGAGCAGTGTTGTTCAGGCACACCCAAATCAGCATATTCTATTCAATTGAAAGAGTCCATTGTTCCTTTCTCCAGGCTGCAGGGAAAATCCCCTCCCTCTTAATCAACAGGACCATGTGATTTCCTGTGCTGTTGCTGAGAAGACTAGGTGTGAAGGCTTCCCGGGGACAGCCAGCCTTTGAAGTCTCAGCTAACTCAGGTTACTGTTTAGCTCCTGAAATACAGGTCTCCTGTCAGAATTTAGATCACCAGTGCCAGTCAGTGGCAAGCACCGGTATTGCACCCATTTTTGACAGCTGTCTTGAATTAATATCTTTACAAAGGCGATTTAGCTTGGTAGCATAGGATTCTCGCTGATATTGTATGGATATGGATTCTTGCAGTGGAGTAATGTAGAGCACCCAACAAGAAGTTGTATCCTTTTGGTGGTTTTGTGAGCCTTGATTTTAGCAATTTTGACGATCAAGAACATGAATTCCCAACAGCTCTGGGTTGCTTTTGGCAATCAGTATTGCTATTCCCAAATGGTTTCAGGCTACTGTGTGTGTAGCCCAATGGTCGTTCTAGGCAGTGATCTCATGTGTTCACTGACATGGCAAAAGTGGGTGGCAGCCTATTTTTCAGATTTTTACTGTGCATTTTTGGATGATTTCTGGCGAGCAGCATGCTTTCCGGTGGCCACTCTAATGTTTCTGCTGCCAGCGATGCTGTAGGGCTTGGATGCATGGGTGAAAACATCCCACAGGGTCAGAAAAGTTACAGCGCCGTCCTTGTTGTTTATAACGGCCGCGAGGCTTCTGCAATCACGTGATGTATTAACGTGAAATGTCCTAAAAGGGAAACGTGGCTTTCTATGTCCCATTGTTAAAGCGTTATGATCCTATTTCAATATTTATTGCACAGTATAGTTATTGTTGGCAACACATTTTACAAATCTTAAAGAATTGTGTCAATACTACATTCTTACCATTTGTATTATTAGCACAAAGGTGAATACAATACTGATGGGGGTGGTTTGTTTCTTATTAAAAGGCATTATTTTAGGCGAATTTAGCCATCCCTGAAAAGCATACATGCCAACCCTCCCGATTTAGACGGGAGACTCCCGACTTTTCGTGAAAAAATAGTGCAATTTTTCACATTCTCCCACCTAAAATACTCAAGGCCCCAATGCATTCCTATGGGAAAATGTACCACTCCCAATTTCTCTGATTAAATCTCCCCCCCAGGTGAGTCGGAATGTTGGCATGCCTGCTGAAAATACACATGGAGTATATATTTTTGACGAACAAGATTGTTCCAAGTTGTGGAAAAAACATGGTTCACCATTTATATCCATGCATTCCACTCAATACATACGTTCAAACCTTTCTTCACTGTGTCCAAATTATATATCCAGCGTTGCTCACACTTAGAGAGGGCTAAAACCTGATTACCACCTGTCTTGATGGATTTAACAACAAATGACAAATGAATGACAAACCAAAAAATGTCTTTATACTTGTATTGGGGTGCTACAAAATGTGCCACTAACGGCTTGTTCTCCAGTTTGTTTTTCACACAGGAGCGATGTTCGTTGATTCTTTGCCGGATTTCGCCTTTTGTTTTTCCTCCATATTTGAGGTCGCAGGGCATTTAATGCCATATACATCCCACTCTGTAGTACAAGTTGTAAAATCACGCAAAAGCCAGACTGTTCCATTTAATTCAATAGACTTAATATTCTTTGTCAAAGGACTGACTGAACACTGTCCACATTTAAAGTGGCCTACAACTTGTGGCTGACCCCACAAGGTGGTTTGTTTTGTTGAAACAACACTGTTCATGGGATAAGTTTGGACCAGCATATCTTTCACATTTCTTTGTCTTTTAAATGTGAATCTGGTAGTAATGGGATTGAATTCAGGTGTTTTCAAATAATGCCAGTTTTTTAGGATCACATTACATAGTCCATTGCTTATAGGGCTAAAGGAACTTCCACAGGTTATTTTATTTTCTCAAGTGGGTATAAACATGTGTCCCATATTAGAGTGTTGGGCTCTCTTGTAGGATGTTCAAATGATTTTTGTTAGGGTACCCACTATCCTTTAGATGTGTTTTTAGATCGCTCCCTGCTCTGACAAATTCACTCATTTTTTAAACATTTCTGCAAATTCTCTGGAATTGTCCTACCGGTAAATTATCTCAAACTACGAGGATTAAAACTATTATACTGTAATACTGTGTTTTTATCTGTTGGTTTTCTGTACAGAGTATTCTCAATCTGAACTGATGACGTTTTGTATATTAGTAGGTCCAAAAAAGGCATGGTGGTGTTATTTTGGGCCCTTGTGAATTTTATATATTCACACTTTCAATTTAGCCGTATAAGAAAGCCATCTAGACTATTCACATTTCCTCTCCATACCATGAAAACCTCATCAATATATCGGAACCATTTCACTATGTTGTTTTTATACGGGTTGCTTACGTCATATACTGAGATATTTTCTAGGTAATCCATAAACAAATTTGCCAATTCGGAGGTGAATGTCGCCTCCATACTGGTTCCATGTGATTGGTTGTAAAACTGTCCCTCGAATAAGAAAAAATTCTCGGTCAGTGCTATTCGTAGACATTCAAGAATAAATGCAGTAGGTACCTTCTTTAATGTGGTGGTCCATTTATTCAGGAAAACGTCCATCACTTTTATACACTCTGCCTGAGGAATGCTTGTATAGAGTGCAGTCACATCAAGGGTCACCAGGATATTATCATGATTTACACATAGATTTTTTAATAAGATTATCATACTCCTTTTTTTTTTACGAAAGATCTCATGGATCTGACAAAAGGTCGGAGGAACCAGTCCACATATATCGATAGGGGCTTGAGTATTGAGTTTATCGCCAAAACTATCGGATGACTTGGTGGTATTGTTTGTTTTTTATGTATTTTAGGTAATAAGTAGTAGCCGGGATAGTCGGATGTTTATTTATCAGAAACGTGTGTTCTTCCTGTTCGATCCAGCCTTCCGTCAGTGCATAATCAATCAGTCCTTTGATTTCTTCAGAGAGACGTGATGGTGGGTCTCTAACAAGTCTTTGATAGAAGGTACAATCTTGTAACTGTTTTGCAACTTCAGTTTCATACAGTACCTTCCCCCAGAGTACAGTGTCTCCCCCCTTATCGGCTGGTTTTATTAGGAAGGTGGTGGTTTTTGTTATTTAACAGTTCTTTTGTTTCATGTATAACTTTATTTTCAAAAGCTATAATAGCCGACTCAACATTGAATTGGAAGCAGTAAAAGTAAAATGGGGTTTTAAGCCCGTAATACTTCCCTCTTTAGTTGTTGATGTTGAATCTTTGAAAAAATACTTCAGCCTAATCAGATGGAAAAACTTCTGTAGTTCTATTTGGGTGGCAAAATCATTAGCCTGAGTCGTTGGTGCAAAATTTAGGCCTGGTGGGGGCATGGCCAGCGCACATGCAGTGAAGTCGGCTTTTCGAGGAGCTCCTGCCCATGATCCTGAAACATAAGTAATTGCGGCTAAATACTAAGGCTCCAGAGCTGAAACTAAACAGAACCACAGAAGAACCTTTTAGGCACACTCGACCAAAACCGGGAGAAAAATCGGTGCCGGCAATGCCAGAAACGAGGTTCCCTAAAACTCCCCCCTGCGGCATCCAATATGGCGGCCACACCAAGCGGCCCGTAGCGGGGAAACCCACTGAGAGCGGCGGGGCCAGAGCGAGGACGACAGACCTCCGCAGATTGCCACAGCGACTCGTCTCTGCCGCGGACAAGAAAGACACCCCCATCGGGCTCCTGCTGATCCGTCCTGAGGCGAGGAAGAAGGGGAATATTCGCGATGACCTGAGAGCAGCGGGCGACAGGGGGACCCAGAGGGCCCCGGACGAAGAAGCCATGCAACACAGGCCAAACCGCTGATCGCTATCCCCACCGGCCCTTCTGGAGCAGGCGCCGGCTCCCTGAGGTGGCTCTCTCTGGCACGGCTGAGGGACCACGTTGGAGACTCGCGGGCCCCGCTGTAATCCGCTCGAGGAAGATTTCTCCTGGCACATGATACGCAGGGGACCGACCTGAGGACCGAAGAGGAGGATTCACACACGTGGGCCGTTCCGAGCGGCCGGGGACCCACACAGAGGTGGGGACAGCACCCACGAAGCATACGCACCTGGGAACTCAAACCAGACAATACCCGTGGGCCCACCTGATCTAAAGCGAAGTAAGTGGCTATCCCCCACATAGGAGCACACTGCTCCACTTTAACATCCACGTGACAGGGGAAGCAAACCGCCTTGCGCAACCCACGGACAGGGAACTGGGCACTGCGCCATTAACTACACCACAGCTACGCCTGACCACCATATATGGTCAGCCGTAGAGAAAAAGGATCAAAGCAGGATCCGGTCCCACGGCCGCAGTGACCCCCAGAAGCGGGCTCCCCAAAACTAACTAAAGCTACAGACCGCAAAAACTAGAGCTAGCTTCACGCTGCACGAAAACTGGAACCCCTGTGTGGTGCAATGTCTCCCCCCAAAAATAGGTCCAGAACAGTAACGATGGACTCATTCACCACAACCCGGCCAAAGCCACAGACACCACAGGAAGAGAACAGCATGGTCGAGCCACCAACCCCGGCGGTTGACCCTCGTGACTCCCAGATCCTTCAGGCGATTGCAGCACTGAGAACATCTGTTGAGGATATGAAAGGAGAAATAAAATCAGACATGCAACTAATAAGGCAGGATGCCCGTAACCTGGCCGAAAGAGTCACTAACACGGAAGCTACCCTACAGGAAACTACAGAAACCACACAAGAGCTAAAGGCAAAAGTTAAAGAGCTGGAAACAACAGTGGCTCGATTAGAAGCACGTTCTGAAGACGTGGAAGGCCGAGCCTGATGAAATAATGTCCGAATCCTGGGAATTCCGGAAGACATGGAGGGCGCTGACCCCACGGAGTGCATAGAAACACTGCTGTTACAAGAAATCGGAGCAGGCCATCTCACCCAGGGGTTCTCCGTTGGGGGAGCCCATAGATCCCTCCAGAAGCGACCACCCCCCAGGTCTTACCCAAGACCAATGATTGCGAAAATACTGAACTTCAGAGACCGAGAGACAATACTGAGGTTCTAGAGAGAGGGTGGTGAGATTAAAAGAAACGATGCATCAATAGTCATGTACCCCGACTATACTCCCGTGGTGCAGCGAGCTAGAAACTTTTATTCCTGTAAAGGCCAGGCTGCGGAAACTTAACCTTAAATATATGCTGCTGTATCCAGCAAGACTAAAAATAATCTATAAGGGAAAGGCCATTTTCCTAGAGACCCCGGTTGCAGCAAACCTATGGCTCGAGCACAATAACCTCGCGGAAGACACTGAGGAATTGGCAAAAAGCAGCAGGTGATAATTATGTGAACAGGTACCGCATGTGCAATTAAATATCGCGACCGAATCCAATGCTGCATCAAAGAAACAACACGACTGGGCAGGGAATTGGAAGCCCAATCACAGACTGCCGATGACCCCCCCGCAACCGAAATGGTGTAGGCAACACACATACACATCGCCCGAACCGAAACACCTGGAGACGACTGGAAGGCTCGGGAGCCCCGAGCGTTGTGAGTTTGAAACGACTGCTGGGGGCAGTTTCTTGTTGTTGTTTTTTTCTGGTTAATCCATTCCACGGAATGGTAGTTAAAAAAGTTAGTAAGTCTCCAAACTGTAAAATGCACCCGGAGGGCTGGTGGGCTAGAACAAGGGTTGAGATGAGTTGGAATCCACGAGTTGGAGATAACCTTGGGCCCCTACACGTGATCACAAACGCTTCTCGGAGAAGCAAATGTCTCCCGAAACTATCCCGAAACCAAGATGGCTATGCACATTAAGGTAATAACTTGGAATGTGAGAGGCCTGGGCACCTATCGCCGCAGGAACAGGATTAAATTCTACTTACGCAGGAAAAAACATTGCCCTATTACAGGAGTCACACTGCACCATAGAAGCAAATGCAAAACTGAATGAACACTGGGGGGGCAGGGCTTTGGAGCACCCTATTCCAAATACGCAAGAGGGGTTTACACCTGGTTCAACCCCCAAGTACCCTTCCACTTCAATAAAATGGAAAAGGACCCAGAGGGTAGATACCTAATAATATGGGGCACTTTCGAACAAAGAGAAATTTGCATAGTGAATTCATATTTCCCCAACAACAATATTCCCGCCCACCTGAAAGCACTGGGCAATTCAGAGATAGCTTTTTCTTGTGGGGTGGTGATTTTAACTGCGTACACAACCCAGAGTTGGACAGATACTGGCCTTCGACGAGAGGTCCCTCAGCTGCCACCACGTCCCTAGCCACCGTGGTCAAGGAACTGGACCTAACAGATGCATGGCGGGAACTACACCCGGACGTGAGAGCCTATTCATATTACTCATCCCCCCATAAACTCCACACGAGGCTAGATTATTTCTTCATTAGTAGGGAACACTTGCCCCAAATAGGAGGCATGCAATATCTAGGGAGGACTATCTCCGACCACTCCCCACTTCTGTTAGACTGGCACCACAACAGCCCCAGACCACCCATCCCCATGTGGAGGATGCCTTCCGAGGCCCTAAAAGACCCAGCATTTAAGGAGGAATTGCAAGAATCCATAGAGAACTATATAACAGAAAATTCTGGTAGCGTTGAACATGTTAGCACGATATGGGAGGCTCTAAAAGTAGTTACGTGAGGAGAAGTCATTGCGAAAGCAGGGGGCATCAGGAAAATACTAAGAGCAGAGCTCGACCAGAAAGAATGTGAGATCCTAAAGCTAGAGGCCACCCCGGTAGACACCCCAAAGAGGGAGGACGACCTTAGAGCTCTCAGAGAGGACTGCTCCGGTGCGTGGAATAGATTAGCCAAATTCGATTTTAGTGCCAGAACAGATAGAACACACGCAGAAGCTGATAAACCCGGCCGGTTACTGGCCTGGCTATGCAAAAGAGAGCACCCTAAACACATAACCACAATATTACAGGATGAACAAGGTACAGAGCACAGAACCCAACAGAGCATCAACGACACGTTTAAACACTACTATGCACAACTTTACTCTCATACAGACAAAATACCACTCGAACAAATCACAGACACCCTAGAGGAAATAGGTCTACCCAAACTATCACCAGCACAGTCTGACATGTTGGACATCACACCGGAAGATATAACAGAAGCTATCCGATCCCTGGCCACGTGTAAAACTCTGGGAAGTGACGGGCTCCCCCCGAGTTCTACAAAGTATTCTAATCCTCCCTGACGCCCTTACTGCACCAAGTTTTTTCAGAGACATATGAAAGAGGAATCCTACCAGACAGCATGAGAGAAACCCTAGTGATCCCAATGCTAAAGCCCGATAAACCTTCCGACAAATGCGACTCCTATCACCCACTAGCCATGCTTAACTACGACGTTAAAATACTGACAACAATTCTAGCAAAACGACTATCCAGAGTGATAGGAGATGTAGTACATGCAGACCAGAATGGGTTTATACCCGGCCGCAACATGTCCCTAAATTTTCGCAGGCTTCAACATATTATAGCCCAAACCGACACATGCGACAAACGGCTTGCACTACTATCCTTAGATGCCATTAAAGCTTTTGACTCCATATACTGGGAATGGCTGATAGCGGTATTGGAGGGATTTGGAGTCGGCCAGGGCTTCATCAGATGGGTCAAGATTCTCTACAATAAACCGAGGGCCAGACTGAAATCTGGGAAGTATGTGTCAGAGGCATGGGACATTCAGAGAGGTACTAGGCAGGGCTGTCCACTCTCTCCTATGCTCTATGTTTTAGGATTGGAACCCATAGCAATTTATTTTAGGCAGCAGTTTTTTGATGCAGGGATCAGATTAGCAGGAATTGATCATATAATTTCAATATATGCAGATGACGTTCGAATATATGTTAACAACCCCCATCTCAATGTGCCGACAATACTGGATGTCCTCAACAACTACTCCAAGGTCTCTGGCATTAAATTTAGCAAAACTAAATCCTGCTTGTTCCCTCTGGCAGGACTAAAAAACAGAGGCACTAAAGAACTCCCCCTTATGGACGTCAAGTGGCAGACGTCCTCCTTCCGTTACCTCGGGATCCAAGTAATGCACACCCCGGAGTTGATGCATGAACATAATATGAAGGCTGCAGTACCCACACTACGCAAATCCATAAGATTCTGGGCAAAGCTTCCACTGTCCATGCTAGGATGGGCTTCAATAGCCAAGATGATTATTCTTCCCCGATTTCTGTATGGATTCCAAAATGTGCACTTCTACATCACAAAACCCTTTTTCCAACTCCTCGATACAAGAATCAAAGAATTCATATGGGGAAACGGCAGACATCGTGTGGCCCTGTCCACCCTAGTCTTACCATACAATCAAGGCGGGATCCAACTACCAAGCCTAGAAAAGTACTATCTGGCAGCCCAACTAAGCCATGTGTCCAAGTGACTAGCAGATGAGGCCACCTCGGAGACCCCCCCTGCTACAGGCCATGGTTACCCCAATTCGACTGAAAGAATTAATCTGGGCCCCTCAGAAACTGATGCACAGACCACCATTTTTGGCAACCCTGGGCAAGAAAATATGGCACAGAACCACAATGCTCTTGCGCCTAAAACAGCCATACTTCCAGGAAGTGCCAATTATTTCGGGGCTCGGTAAATCAGACACCAACCTACACAACATCAGGATATGGGAAAAGAAAGGGATATACACCTGGGGTGACTTATACTCTGATGGTATATTCAGAGAATTCGCTGAGCTGCAGGCGGAAGAAGACATTCACGCCGGACAATTTCTATGGTACCAAAAGATCTGCAGCATAGCCCGCACAAGATGGACTACCTGGTCAGAAGAGCCTGAGACTGACCCCTTCTTGACACTGATGTATAACCTGAACGAAGGGGGGAAGGTGATATCTCAAATATATAGTCTCCTAAGGGACACCCCAACCCCGTAGTGCTGTACTAAGGACCTGCTGGGAAACGGACGTGGGACAAGAAATGTCTGATAATGAATGGCTCAGAGTACTGTTGTTCCCAAAAGAAGTCTCTAGAAACCAGAGATTCTGTTTAATACAGATTAATGTATTATACCGCACCTACCTAACCCCAAGTAAAATAGCAAAGTTCAACAAAACGACTTCGGCACAATGCACTTGGTGTGGGGTGGATGGGGCAGACTTGATCCACATGCCATGGAACTGCACTAAAGCACAGACCCTCTGGCTGAAAGTAAAACAAACCTGCGAAGAAGCGGAAGTTATGAGGTACAAATGAGAATCCAGCTGAATGCCTCCTAGGCAGTTACCCCAGGCTGGCCAAACACACACATGCTGTAAAACTAATGGACTTGCTGTGCATAACGGCCAAGAGGACTATAGCCATGGCTTGGAAAAAGCCTGCAGGCCCGAAATATAAAGTATGGCGTAAAGAATTGGAAAGGTGGGCAAACGCAGAAACCAGAGCCTGGGAAGACAGCGTAACTAGATCCACAGAAGACTCTCCATGCCTCTAGTGCCATGCTCAAGACACCATATCTAAATTGTTCTGATCCTCCGACGACAGACCCCCTTGAACAGCACACCTGATTAACCTATAGATCCACACAAGAGTACAGAACATTAGGTAAGAGACCCCCGCAACCCCGAACTAAAACAGGAATGATTCCTCCCACTCCGCTGAGGACAGAACACCCGCCCTACCCGGAAACCTGCTGATCATCACCTGCCACTTGTAAGGAGACAGTTAATGTTAATTTGTTGTATAAGCACTGTTATTTTAGTTTAAAGACAAGGCATAATTGCAGTAAATAAGTCATATATCCTGAGCAAAGGACCTGACCAGTAATAATGTAAACTGTTTATGATTACAATTGCCAATAAACAAATTTTAAAATAAACAAAATGTAGGCCAGTCTTTAGAACACTCAGTTCAGCCTCTGTCAATTGATGTGAGGATAGGTTGAAGATAGGTATTACCAAGGTGGAGGAGGGCCCCGCCAGTTGCGAGTTTGCATTCTGGCTGGACCCTGTTGTCGGTTGCGGCTCTTTTTGCCTCACCCCGAAAACACTGTGGTTGGGTATTGGCTTGTACTCCTCCCGAATGGGAAGTGCTAGGATTATCCGAGTCACTGCCAATGGAGGAGATAGAGCTGTTAGAAAAGGTCATATATTTATTTCTTTGATATCCACCACTTTTCCTTCTGTTTTGATATAGTTTCTTTTGGTCTTCATAATAAATCTCAACTAGGTAAGGACATGTGTTTGTTTCTTTATAGTTTTCCACATCTTTCTTGAGCTTCCAAATCATCTTATCTAATGCACATGTTTTAATTTTGATATTTCTTCTTTGATTTTCTCTAGCTTTTCTTTTATGTCTTGTTCAACACCTTCTTCTTTAGTTCTTATTTCTAAAAGATCAATGTCTTCTTTTTGTTTCTTGGCTTCTTCTGCAGAGGTATCTATTACCAAGATTAACCAGTCTCTTGAGCACTTGTTTCCAACTACACTAAACTTCCCTTAAAATGTTGGGTTGTCTCTGAAAACCTGTGGTATATTTCTCACCTGAAGACCTTTGGGTATAATGCCGGCTTTTAAATAGGCTAGCATCAATTGCCCATGTGATTCTGTCCCAATTCACTTCTTTTTTCTTTTGGACCAATATTTCCAAATCACTAGTCCTAGTGGTGGGTACTATTAGTGATGAGTCTGGAGCCAAAATTGAAGTTAGCCCAATTAGTCTTTTAACATATCAATCGGAAAACGATAAGGTATTCACACTTTCCATTGTGGTTTAATTCTTTTTTCACAATATTTTGTAACTTAGTTAAACTTGTTTAACAACAAGTTTTTACCTAACAACCAAAGGGTGGTCCTCAACTGATACTAAACAAACGGGTATTATCCCTACTTTTTTTATTATTGGGGGACCAGTTTCGTTCAATAAGACATGCAATTCTCTGGAGCCAAAAGGCTTGCATTTGTGCTAATTTGCATATTCACAATTCCTTGCTGATGTTGCTCTGAACTCGAGGTGCACTTCCAGCGATGGGTTCTGCATGTGTGACTTGTATCAAATGGAATATTGTACATTCACATTTCAGGTGTACTTTCTTTTTTTAAAAAGTCTTTTTAAACCCACCATAATTTTGCTGGTGTTAGATATACACATATATCTACGAGAAACAATTCATATAATATTGCTTTTTATTGCACAATACTTCGGATAACATTGCATTCCCAAGAGGGATCCATTACACTGTGTTCATTTGCCAACATGTTTTCCTTATCTCTTACATGCCTAACCTGCCTCAATATTCAGAGCTGCACACTCCAGGTCCCAGACCTTGTTTTGGAGCCACTGAGGTTCTGTATTGCAGCGATTTATGAACTCAGGGTTGTAAATGCAACTTCCACATTGCTACTTAAGGCAGTCATTTTGCTTTGCACTACATTAACAAATAGTAATTTATCAGCTTATAACTTCGGTCTGCACATTTCCATGGTCTAAAGTCATGGACTTGGCCTTCCCCTGCAGCAAATCCTGAGACCCAGCTGAGCCGGGAGGTGAAGCCAGGCCCAGACTGAAGGCCATGGTCTAAGACCCCCGTCTTTACCTATCTGCCTCTGGCTGCCTTCCCGGCCACCTGGCATAAGCTCTACGGTCTCCCGCAGAATGCTGTGAAGCACCTTTCTCATTCCTCAAACCATCAAGCACCTTGTATCTCGCTCCCGCTCACAGGTAAAAGGCGTATCTGCTCCTCGCATATTGCTGCCTGCTCACTTGATGTGTCTCCGACCCTGTCTGAGGCTTTCCCAGACCTCTGGCATCTGCCCTCACCACCCGCCTCATCGAGGCTGCCACCTGTGAAACATTTTTCATACCCTACGCTCCAGCCTGGTTTTGCTCTCGACCCCCTCCCACCATCTACCAATTTCCCGCATTACCCCCTGTCAATGAACGATGTGTGCCTTGCTATCTGTGCCCACCCAACCATCACGGAGCACCTCCAGCAGCCTCCATCTAGACCGCCAAGCACCCACCATCCTGGTGTCAGTTGCATCTGCTCTGTGCCGCAGACCTAGCCTCCCGCTGCCACAGCCCACCCACTAGCATTGGCAACCCCCAACATAATTGCAACATCCTACCATGAGCTATGCGCAGATTGCACCCACCACCTTCTAAGAGCTATGGTGCTTGCCCAATCATGCACCTTGCCCCCCAGGTCCATGCTGCATACACAGTATTACTATTGACTTGTGGAATGTATTTAGGGACTCCAATGCCCCCACCAGGCACCAGATGCCACTTTGCCCTATGCTGTGCTAATCTACTTGGCTAAAACTACCTGAGGCATATTCAACCATGCCAATGTATGCATTAAGCATCCTGTGGTCCCCCTGCACTCCACTGACCTGATATTTACTGCTGAGGATATGTGGGATTTGCCAAAATCCTCTATTGTATGCAATATGATGCCTGTGGCCCCCCTCCCGTGCGTTACCTCCCTGTCTGCATCCCCATAGCAACCCAAACTATCCTATCAAACTACCCACTGAACACCTCACTCCTCCCTCCTCCCCCACTTCCCGTACCCACTCTGGAATAGATCGGCACTCCGGTGTATCAGGTAAGCCTAGTGGCTGCACCAAACCACCAGTCAACCCCCGAGCCCCCTACTAATACACATATACCTAAACATGTCACCCAAACCTGCAAAAACAGCTCTGCTCACCACTCTGTTACTCAGCCACTCGACACCACAACAACTGCTACCACCATGACAGCTGTCAGAAGCACCACTCTGACCACACTTTTAACTACAACAGTATGCTACACCCATAACTATAGTCATACCACACCTACTCCAGCAACCTCACCTACCGAACACTTAGAACGGCTCACAGCACCCTGGCTGGGTAAAATATCCATACACTGACTCTGCTCTAGACTGGCTGGCCATGCCCCCTGAAAGTGAGAGTCCCCAAAAATGCAAGAAAACACTCCCCAATGAGAGTCAATAATGGACACACCCCAGGAGGGAATGAGAGCAAGACCAAGTGCGGGTGAAGGTAAAAAGTAAGTTTATCCAAAAACCAAAATAGGGCAAGTAGAGAACTCTGCAAACTCTGAGAGCGCTCCGCCAAACATCAGAAAACATCCACATTTTGTTACTTGGTGCTCTTATCTCATCATCATAAAAACATTATACAAAAAGGGGCTGCTTCATTGGTTCAGGTACCCTATCAGGGGACACATGCCAGGGATGCCTCTATCATTCTGCTTTGTTAGAGCTAGTGGGGGACATCTTTATAGTATGTTAGTACAAGAGTAAATATACTGCCACCGTGGTCAGTCGGGGTTGGGGTGAGCTTGGGTACTATCTGGTCAGAGGACACATAACTGGTATATCAAAAAGGCAGTGGGATTAGAGGCTTGTTGCCTATATTTCTGTTGACCAAGGTCTCGGGATGTGAAACAAGTTTTATGGTGTTATTGCCGGTCTAGGGGCTTGGGGAGGGTGGATGCCTGGTGCAGGCTTAGTGGAGGGGTGAGAAGTTACAATTACAGCATCACATGGTCAATGCAATAAGGACCTTTAGTTGTCAACCCAAAATGAGAAGGGAGGAGGTTTGGGGAGGGGGCTGCATGCGTGGCACTGCAGGAGAATGGAGAGAGGGCCCTATTGCTTCTAGTTCGTCTACTTTACAGGGTACATAAACATCATTTAGAATGTGGGGTAGGTTTAAGTCAGTGTAGTTACAGGTACATCGAACAATATGCAAGCGTATGAACATTATATAGGTTACATGTTTACGTTGATCATGAGTACCATGTTACAAAGTAAATTCTATCAACACAGTCTTTTAACGTTACCGTCTTACATCATAAACATTTGGACCAGTAAGCAAGTTGATCATTTTTGTGAACACACGTATATTTGAAAAGCCATTGAACATTTTTGGGGGCTGTGCCTTTTATTACATCAGACGAATAAATCAACATATCATCAAAGAAGACAAGATTTGTTCAACAGTATGGGACTTGGACATATGACCAATAGCTTCATGTGCATTGAACAGGTGAGGATCTTCTTGTTTCATTTTCTGGATTTAGCCCCTTATTACACATTTACATGAGAGGATTTATAACCTTCACAGAGGGGTTAGCAGTATGGGTGAACCAGGGTGGCACACAGGCGTAAAATCTATATCTGTTACTTCAAAAGGAGAAGAAGGTTGGGGGTTATCCACGGTGTATGTCATAAATGTGGGGTCTGCAAGGTGACGGGGCATGTTTATGGCAGATGAATTGTTTTCTTTAAACCCAAGCCTTCACCCGGTCATTCACAGGTCAGTGATGGACTGCGGAAGGGGAAAGATACAGTGTTTGTCATGTAACTTGTTAGTGCCGGTCTCCCGTGGGAACAGACCTTCACCAGGGACGCAGAGGGGAGGAGGGTGAGGGATATGACAGGCTCACTGTGCATTCATAGAAGACTGGGTCACACCGCTCCAAAAAAAATAAATAAATAAATAAACATACCTTGACACCACCATTGCAACCAACTACCGCCCAATCAAAACTATGCCTTACCTCTTGAAAATTCTCGGCCGCACTGCCTACTACAAACCCTGCTAGAAATCAACAATATAATTGGCACCCAACAATCTGGTTTCAGGCACAGACACAGCACAAATCTGTCCTCCTTGACATAAAGATTCAGCTTCATCACATCCGTGATGCTTGTGAGCTCGCCATTCTCCTCCTCCTCAACCTCTCAGTGGATTTTGATCTCATCAACCACAGCATCCTGTGTCACTGCCATGTTCAACTTCTCCCAAGAAGCGGCCAACTGGATCAAGTCCTTCTTAAATCAAGTCCTTCTGAAGCAGCCGACCCATTCCCTTCTCCTATGGAGTCCTCCATGTGACTTGTCTCTCACCTACATTGTACAATATGTACACCATGCCTCTCCTCGATCACCTGGACAGTCTAAACATTCCATACACTAACTTTGCCAATGGCATGCAGTTCTTCCTCACACTCACCGGAAACCACAAACACATTAACCGAGTCTACAACATTATCCAGGCCCGGATGGCAATCCACCATCTTTGCCTGAATGATGACAGGACGGAGTTGCTCAGTGTTGGCTCACCGCCCCGTCTCAAACATCTTGACCCTGCTATTGCCTCCGTTTGTATCGATGGGTACTTCACACCTGTCTCATCCCATGACAAAACACTAGGAGTATATCTTGACTCTGACCTAAACATGCATACACATTTCAAGGCTGTCGCCTCCTCTGCTGCCTGCTCCACCAAACGTATTAACTCATCCAGGAAATTCCTCATACCTAACAACTGCCCACACTGGTGAGGGTCATTATCAGCAGATAATTACTGCAATGTCACTCTTGCAGGAACCTCCACAAAAAACCTCAACAAATTGCAGTTGATCCAAAACAACGCCCTCAGAGAAGTTGGGGCCTGAGACGATCTGATCACATCTCCACGGTGAGACGTGAAGTACTTTGGCTACCAATCAAAGCACACATTGGGTTCAAAATCCTTTCCATTACTCATCACTGTCTCTATAACACTGTGCCCCTTACCTCACCCACTGCATCTCCAAAAAAATCCAACCTACCCAAGTGCAATCCTCCTCCTCCACCTCGTTCGCTACCCTGAGAATCACCAGAAAAAGAGCTGGAGGAAAAAGCTTCACCGCTATCGCCCCCACCATCTGGAACTCCATCCCATCCAACATAAAAGAATAACCCTCCTACCAGATCTTTCGCAGAAAAATCAAAACAGCTCCGTTCAGCAAATATGTCTAAACTATTGCCTGTTTTGAGTTGCCTGTAATAACTGTACTCCAACGCTATTCTGTAACCTACATGTCATAAAAGCATAGACTGAAACGTACCAACTCAAGTGCTGTGATACCTCTGTGTATTGAGCGCTTTCAACAAATGAAATAAATAAATATATAAATAAATGGAAACTTGCACTTGCAAAAATATAGCGTTGGAGAACTTTGTAGGTTTATACTGGATTTCTGTAGTTATACTTTTCAGTACAGAATATTAAATGTATTATGACCGCTTTATGCAGAATGTATATATGTATATCACTATATGTATTCAATATTTTATATAAGTCTTATAGTAAACTAGGCCTTGTGAAGTAACATGAACTCTTGTAATGGGAGTTAAGTTTACTAACCATAAAAAAATAAACTCTACACACCTTGACAATGTAACCAATAAGATAACTGCAAACACTCATAGGGTACCATATGTAGTACTAACCTTTCTGGATGCACTATTTGTGGTCTTTGCCAGGTCGTAGGAATAACATGGGTATGGTGGGAACATATGCAGATTTGTTTAAATATTGCAGACAGTATTTCAGAAATTCTGCATGTTTTCATGTTTCACTTTAATCCATATCCAGCACCATTTTTGGGATGGACATGGATAATATACCATTGTCGTTCATACCTTGATGGTCTAATTTATATTTAATGCACACAAGGGTAATATTTCTTCCTTTGGTCCATTACAGGGCAAAGGCTGTGTGAAGACAGTTAGCAAAGAGACACTCTTTTCCACACGCTTTGTGTGTCCGCACAAAAAAAACATGTTTTTTTCCTATATTAAAGGGAAGTGTCTGCTCGTTCAATTCTGTACAGGAGAGCCATGTTTACATAAGGGGCATGTTTTGATTTCTTAACTCCACCTCTTGTGTTGAGGTAACAATTGCCAGAAACAGGCTGTTTTTCCATTTAAAGTTGTGAGAAGTAGTTTTTATGTTGGTGATTTAAAAAATATATATATATATGTCACATACGAAGGCTTTTCTGGCCCTAGCTGTGGATGCCAGATCTCTCATGATTGTATCCTGAAATGTGATTTCATGTATGTCTCTGAATGTGGAAATGGATGATGTGTATCCTTATCTCCTTTTTCTTTTTAAAGGTTTGTATAAACCAATAAAAATAAGAAAAAAAAACATATATATATATATATATATATTCATCTATGCAGTTAAAGGCTGTGACATTCCATTCAAGTAGTAAACTGATATTTGTCATTGTTATGGAGCTTGTGGCATTCAGTGGTCGATAGGAATTTGACAATGTTGAGCAATTAGCCACTCAAGGGTCCCTTCATTGGCCCACTATACCCTTGAAGATGCAAACAAATAGGAAGTTGGGCTTGCAACATATGCCAAATATCTTTGGAGGTCACTGTGCTACAAATGTTCGCACATGTTGAGGTTATTGTAAGATGATTATAGTCACTCATTGACCACAGCATTATACAATTGTATATGTTGGGGGAATGATGAGTGTTTTTAATGAAACAAATACAGCCAGATCTTCAACAACTTGTGTACTGTTTTCAAAATGTCACATAATTATTTCAACCATTATGTGCTCTGTTTAACGCCGCCTCTTTCTCCATTGATTTGCTGACGTGGGTCTATGATGCTAGGACTCCTGGTATATGTGGTCCTGCAGGAAAAGAGGAAGAACACCAGCAGGCATCGTGTGCAACAAGTATGGAGCAATAAGAACTATATTCAGCAATGCACATGTAGAAGGGACACAGACTAGGGTCCCCCAGCTCCCACAGCCAGGCTCTTGGACAAGACTGGCTCTGCTAAATCTTGTGGTGCCTCCTACCAGAGGATGAGAGGGATCCATATACCCTCTAGTAAAGGTAGATCCTTGGCCCTGCCACATGTCTCAACACTGAACAGAAATGGGACTCATTGTTGAACTACAAATAGCTGGTGGCATGGACAAATAACCCTAGACGTCCCTATCTCTTGCAGGATCCAGATTGTATGTCCTTTTAATGTCCATGAGTTTGACATTTTATTACAGGTGCTGAGTAAAAATGGTATTGGTTCCAGTGAGGCTTGTGTTTGCACGTTAGTAGGTGCACATGATAAGGAAGTCATCAAAGATTTAACTTCTGTGGTTGCTTATTGGAAGAAATAAAACGTATTTGCCAAAGGCCACAGCATGATTACCAATAGTCATATTATTTCGTAGAATGTAAAGACAAACATTGTGATTCTTGACTTCAGAAAACAGAGTGCTTTTTCGACATGCATCTCTAGCAGCACACGTGTGCCCAAAACAAATGCCTAATGGAAATGCAGGACATGTGTTGCACATGAGAATTTGCATTAGTGTCAGTGCAAATGTCTTGCATTTTCACTAGTGCTAACTCAATAATGGGCACACTGTCTCCGAGTACCATACTGGTTTTAAAATGTGACTCTTGCATGCATAGACATTCAATGCATGATTGTATGAGAGAAAATTCACTTTTTCTCTCATCTCTGACTAGCATCCCACATGGAAGATGAACATGTGTTGTTGGATGATTTTATCAAAATATAAAATAAATCACACACTAAGTGACCCTCCAGACGGTGAATCTGAATTCATTCTGAAACCTCCTAGCATAATCACAGTGGCCTTTATACTGCAACTAAAAATGTTGATTTCTGCCATTACCTATGGTGGAGATTCAGGATTCTTTTAAGGGCATGGAGGCTGGCGTTATGCATCTTGACTCTTCACATTTATTCACCAGCTGCAACAAAAGTACAATTTTGAACATGAAAGAAAATAACTTCCTGGTGAACAGTGAAACTCCCAGAATCGCAAATCCACAACAGCCTTTTCCTCCAACAATCCTCACAGTACATGTCATATAAATATGGTGCACAAAATGGTCCATCCGTCTTCCTCTTGTACACATGATATCCCTCCTTCCTCTCGTATCCTTCATAGCCAACCCGTAGCAATCAACAAGATTATAAAAACCAAGACAATCCAAATACAGATGGTCAGATACGAACACCGGGAATCTATGTCCATCACTTTAGAAAAACGAATTCCCACCAAAGAGGTCCCTAACCACTGATAAGCAAGGGGGAGATGTTGGGTAAGTAGGGCAGGATAATCCATGGCAAGTAGCATAACTGGAAACTCAACGCACCGCCATAACTACTAAGAGCAATCCTCATTCTTTGGCATGGCGTGAAGGCTTTGGAGTATGCCCGATCCTACGTGAATACGTGGTTTACAGCAGAATCTGTGGAACACGTGTTCTCTGTGAACCTGCCTTCTCTAAGAAAGAACGGAAGCCTGGCACCAGTCACAAGGTTCTTGAAAGCCATGGCCCCATAAGCAGAATGCACCCCAAAAATAGAGTTGTCAGGTTCTGCAAGGGGAATAGCTCATCTAAACTATCCGGCCGAATTAGGAGACGAAATCGGACAATGAAGTTTATGAATAGTCATAAACAATTGGTCATCGGGAAATCTCAGAAAAGCCACCCAAGGCATATATACCCCCTTAGGAAGGTTAACCAAACACAATTTTAAATAATCCTGTAAACAAGAAACCCCTATCCATTTAGAGTTCCTCTCAGTCTTATTGCAAATGCAAACCTGACCCCCTCTAGGTAACTTACAGACTCGGACTACCAGATCAAGGATCCTGACATTCAAAATGCATCTAAACGATACAACACACATAGGCATGGCTACTTTCAATGACAACGTGTGTAAAGACAACATAGAATGTCCCTTCTGTGAACTATTCATCTCATCATATTCTGAATACCACGAGGAAGTGGGGGTGTGGAAGTAAGGCCAATAAGAAGCGAACAAAACCTGTGTGTTACTCAAGTCGAGGGTACACGCGGGGGGACGGAGTCCACCCACTTTTGTCAGAGGGTGGACTCAGTCCCACCCCCTAGCTAAAATGAGAAGCATTGAATGTCCTCTTTGAATGTATGAATTAAAGCCGAGCTCGGGCATCGAAACGCAGTTGTCAGGTTGGACAATTCACCACTGCACTATATAAAAATAACAGACAACTAAAGGTGAATTGTTCCTTTTCAGTACTGCAAGTCCCAGGGAAAGCATTTGAATTGGTTCTTGGAGTTTAAAACATGCACACCTTTTAGCGTTTTCAAAAGCACTATTAGAAGACAATATCCTCTCTTGGTTTTATGTGTGCGTTGATTTTATGATCTGCAAATGCCATTCGTCCAGTGCAATTTCGGTGGGTATGCAAAACCAATTGCATATTTCACCTCAATATGCTAATTTCTGGTGACGCCACACCCCATTGTGTTGATGAGTCCCCCCACTTTAATTTTTAGGACTTGACCCCTGGTGTTACTCCATTCCATACAAAAAACAGACATGTCATTTGGGAACAGACATGGAAGTGCTTTTCAAATCCTATGTTACTAAGCAGCCTCGAGGAGTCAGGATGCCTTTCAACAGCACAATCTGCTCCACCTGGAAGTGATGCAGGACAACAAACGTGTTCAGATCATCCAGAGCGATCACTGGTAGCTCCTATCTTTTGTCTTTTTTTTCAATCACCAAAATGATTTCTCACTACTACCTGCGGAGAAAGGCTTTCCCTCTCGATGGCCCATTTGACCGCCATTCCAGTTACCCTCTAATCGATGAACCATTGATTTTCCTGCAAAAAAAAAAAAAAAGTGTTGGCGATGAAACAAATTGTTTCAGGCTTACAATTGAAATCTATCTCAAAAGGTTGCACTGTCGAGAGAACCAAAGGGACTTGAAAAACAAGGACGTTTTGGATAATACGCTCTACCCTTGCCCCCTGAACGAAAGGCTTGCAACCATATCTTATCACATACTCTCTCTGTGAGATGTTACCTCTTCAACTCAAACACCCGCTAACTGTACCTCGGGAGAGGGGGGGCAACATTTTGAGGGAACACAAGCTCTGGGATGCTGATATTCTGGTTGGACATGTTGTGGTTTAAGTAGGGAAGCTATGGTTCTAGGGAAATGGCCAGCTGTGTGGCTGCTCCCTCGGCTGGCCCTGGCAAATACCCCTGCAGTGAACATTCTATGCAGGGAGTTTTGAGCTCAAATAGTAAAAGTGAAATTGTAAAAGAATGTCCCCATCTTTTTGGCAAATAACTCTCCAAACAATTGATAACCAGATGATTTGGAGTCCATGGCTCAAGCCTAGCCACGAGGTTTAGGGCTGATTTTCAGCCAAAGCCATGTTCTTCTCCCATGTGGGACAGGCTCATTGGCATTGCTGTGAAAACAAAAGCCCTTTGGACCAAAATCTTTATATCTTCTTTGTTCAAACTCTGTGTTTGGGAGTTGATCTCATTTTCAAAACTCACCATGTGAATTAAAGGATCTTAAATATTGAGAAGTCTATCCTGAGAAGTAAACTAGCCTCTGTTCACTCATATGCATAAATCTCTTCCGTACTTGGAACCTTAGATTTTGTAACACCACCTTTGTAACATCAAGTTTGGGGCAATGACATTCTAGGTTCATCCTTTTCCTGGTGGTCCCATCTAATATCTTCCTGAAAAACTCATCAGACTATTTTGCCTCACACCTTATTGGGAGGGGTTATGAGGGCAAGCTATAGCTGTGTGAGGGAGAATACTTTTGTCTAGCGAGTCTTGAAGTGCCCAGCCTCCTTCACTCAGTTTATCCCCAGTCTCATTACCAGCATCATGACCCGCAGGATATACATTATCAACATGGTCCTCATTATAATCATGTTAGCTTCCTAAATTTTAGAATGTCTTTGGTGAAACATAATTCTTTTGGCAGGTGATTCCATAGATTTCCAGCTCCCCCTGTGAATTACCATTATATTGAAAATAAAATTTAAAACTTGGCACTTCCCGTTATAGGGATTCTCGAGTGCATAATCCTGAGTATACCACCCATATCATCTTGAATTTGATCCTTTGTTGAATGGCTAACCAACGCAACTCCTTCAAGGATGGTATTATATGGGCAAACTTCTTAGCTCCATATACCAATCTTGCTGCTGTTGGTTAAATAGAAAAGATGAAATGCATAATAGGAAGCCCCCATGCCATTCCATAGGATCAATCTGTGTTATTGAGAGCCAAAGTACTCATCGAAGGCCCTTCAAAGACTTATGAGAGTGAGCTGGTTAAGTTTACAAGTGGAAGCTATTGACACTTCCAAAAACCTCCTTTTGGCTGTGTTGTATTGTGAGCTTAGGCTCAAGCTAGGAGCGTGGAGGTGTCATGGTTTGGAATGTGGTGGTGTCATCATGGTAGTGGAATGTGGGAGTTTTTGTGTTCTATGGGTGACGGTTTGGCTTAGCAGTTAGAGTGTGAGTGGGGTGTGGAGCAAACCCAGCGTTTCTCTTTCCTGTCTCGTCCATCGTATCCCCTATGATCCTAGTGTATTGGTGAAGGTGCAGGACCTGGACAATAAAGCATCAGTAAACTTACCTGGAGTTACCTGATCCTTACTTCACCACACTGGCAACGAGGATGGGTTCCTGAGGCGACCGCTGTCTTGGACACTTATGCTGCTGGGGTGGGGGGAGAGTGCAGCACCTGGAAAACCAGAGAACACTGCCCCCGATGGTCCGCCCCACACCACAAGCAGGCTTCGAGTTCAGTTGGCCCATCGGAGTGTGGCCAATTCTGTAGCCAGCCAGATCTCCCAAGTTGTGGCAGCGTTCACCAGTGCAGCAGTGTCTGCGGTCAGGGCTGAGCCAACCCTAGGCTCTCAGAACTGTCCGGTGCTCGACCGAGGCCTGAGGAAGGGCCATGCTGCAAGATGGGTGCGGTGCAGGAGTAGGCTGATCTTGTTTTGCCTGAGCGAGTTGGAGCTGGGGGGGCCAAGCAACAGGGGAGATCAGGCCTGGCCATGGAGTTGAGTCCGGTGATCGGCCATGTGTTAGTGGGTAGCCAAGGTCTTCTCATGTGGGGCATACGCCTTTTGTTTCGGTGCTCAGTGGCCAGTTGCAAGCCTGGGCTGGAGCCGGTTTCGAAGGGGTTCCTGTCGATGCATCAAGGACGGCATCTCAGGCTGGAGTGGTGACGTCATCAGCTGGTGCATTGCCGTGGCCCTATCATTGCCAAGGCTGTTGGTGTTTTTGTGGGTTGTGTTCCGCCCACAGCGGTGTGGAAGCAAAAGTAAACAGAACGAGGCGAAGTATATCCCCGGTCGCAGGCATTGAGGATCGCGTGCCATGTGGGGACAATGGAGCAAAGGGTGTCGGTGTTGTGCCAACATTTCTGGAGGACTTTTTGGAGGCAGTGGGTTGTCCTGGTCCTGACAAAGCGTCATCAGCAGAGGAGAGTGGAGTCCACAACAAACTTCCTAGTCACCTGTGTTGCCGTTCTGAGTTAAATCCTGGATGACGTGGCGTTGAGATGGTTCTGAGACCCTGCTGGATTTGAGCCAGGGTAGAGGACGTTTATCAGGTTAGAGGTTTGGGCCAGTATGTTTGATGTCTTTGTCTTGATGTTGTGGCCCATGGTTAGGGGTGCAGGTTCTTGTTCCCGGGTGGCATAGGGGGTTGATGTCTTGTTAAGGCCGTTCTGTTTCCTGTGAAGAGTTTCTTTGTGGTCTTTGTCCCTGATAGGTCCCTGGTTATCTCATAATGTAATGTGCTCACTGGCTCTGGGGATTTGAGGGCCTGTTGGGACTTGTGGGTGGTGTCTCCAAGTCTTCATGGGAAAGGGTTTTAATGTTTCTCAAGTGGGACTTGAGGGCCTGTTTGGACTTGATGGTGGTGTTTCCAAGTTTTCATGGGCAAGTGTTATTATTTCTCAACAGGGACTGGCGGGCCTGTTTGGACTTGAGGGTGGACGTTTCTATATAATGCAATATTTTGGTGGTGTATTCATGTTTTGTTGAGGTACATGTGGCACAGGGTGTGCCAGTGTGGTCACCACTAATGTGCGGTGTGTCAGTGGTGAGAGTGTGTGTTCGTGTGGGTGAGAGTATGTGGTTGGTGACGTGTGGTTCCCAAGTTATGTGTTTAATTGCAGGAGTTTGTCTTGCAGGGTGTTGGTGGGTGTGTATGATGCGGATGGCCAGTTTGGTCCACGTAGCATGCCAATGGTCATTTGTTTGTCAGTAGCTGGGATTTTTCTTTTTAAATTGCTGGTGTACACCGTTGGTGGCCGGGTGGGTTCATGAGTTCTGCATTGAGAATGCAGCGTATTATTAGTTGACGCTCAGGTTCGGGTTTTTGGATTTTGGGTGTTTAGTGTACACCGTGGAAGGCCGGGTGGGTCCACATGTTCTGCTGTGAGAGGCAGTGTGTAGTGGTGCAGAATATTGGTTGACGCTCAGGTTCTGGTTTTTGGATTGTACACCGTGGATGGCCAGGCGAGTCCACGTGTTCTGCTGTGAGAGGTAGTGTGTGTTAGTGGATGCTGAGTTTCCAGTTTTGGATTTCTTGAGCACTCGTGGTTTCAGCAATAGGCGTGTTTGTGGTTGCGTACAGCGTGGATGGCCATGTGGGTCCACGTGTCCTGCAGCAGCTATTGTTTGCCAGTCTGGTGTGTAGGGAGTAAGCTACATATAGGCGTGTGGTGTAAGGAACTAGTGGATGCTCTGTGGGTGGAGAGCTAGTGATTGCTCTGTGTGTGGAGAGCTAGTTGGTGTGTTTTGTTTGTCTGTGTTGAGGCGGGCAACGTGAGCAATGTTGGTGTTTTGTTCTCTGTTGAGAGATGCTCAAAACTAGAGTTGTTGCTCCCTACTAGTGTTGGTAGGAGTTTCTGTTTGGGTTGTATTTTGATGCTCCAGGGTTTACATACTAGTTGTTGTTATCGGGGTGGTTAGGTGTGTCAAGATGCCTAGGTTTCTAGTTCAAGTGCAGTGGGTTAGCTGTTGTATAGTGTGATGGTGGCTGTTTGCTGGTGTTAGCTAGGTTAAGAGTTGTCTATCCTAGTGTTAGGGGGGGTCCCTCGGTGGTGTTTGATAACTGTTGTGCTCATTTTGAGCTGGGTTAGTGCCTGGGGGTGGAAGTCTTGGGACTCTGGAGGGCAGACCAGAGTGGGAGGAGCTTGGTGCATTGTTCGTATCGGGTGGGTTCGTTTTGCAGTGTTTCTGTAACAATAGTTTGGTCTAGGAGTGGCAGTCCTAGCTCCCGAGCTGCAGCTTGGGACAGTGGAGGTGCGTTTTCGTTGTTTTTTGTTCTCAAGGGTGTCAGTCGAGGGGCATGTGGTTGATTATTGTGTCGAGAGGCAGGTTTGGTATTGGTAGGCTTGAATATGGAGTTTTTGGTATTTTGGGTGGTCCGGTTGGCCTTTGAGGGTTTTTACTTGTGTTTTGAGTGCTGGAGTGGCGAACATGGACGGCCGCTGTGTTCTGCGACTCGAGTGCTGGTGTTGTCAATGATTTAGGTTGTGTGCTGGTCACATTGCTTTTATCATTTCGTTGTGTTGTCCCCAAGGGAGGTGGGTAGTGGGGAGTGTTGTATTGTGAGCTTAGGCTCAAGCTGGGAGCGTGAAGGTGTCATGGTTTGGAATGTGGTGGTGTCATCATGGTAGTGTAACGTGGGAGTTGTTGTGTTCCATGGGTGACGGTTGGGCTTAGCAGTTAGAGAGAGTGTGAATGGGGTGTGGGGCAAGCCCAGTATTTTTCCTTCCTGTCTTGTCCATCGTGTCCCCTTTGATCCTAGTGTATTGGTGAAGGTGCAGGACTTGGACAATAAAGCATCATTAAACGAACCTTGAGTTACCCGATCCTTACTTCACCACAGGCTGCTACCCAAGTTAGTGTGATTCTCAAATCCAGTACAGGAATGATCTGGAGATCAAATGACTAGATAAGTGAGTGCTGCTGGATAACCAGCTCAAAGTCGCTAAACTGGATGATAGCTAGTCCCTAGAATCTGAAAGGTGAAACTGATGACCATGAATGATGTTCCAATTGGCCCCACAGGTGGTTCAGTGCATGCAGGCATGCGGAGCAAGTGTTTGAGATACGGTCATAGCCAGTTGTTGCCTAATTATAATATGGCACAGGTGGACCTGAACAAAACATGTTGTAGATCCTAGAATGCTATTTGTCTTGTTTACAAGTGGTGGGCATTAACCAGCATAGATTGTCCACACTTTATGTGCCCTCACGATATACTAATTTGACCTACCCAAACGTCACTTTTACTCAAGTGAAATAATTCTCTGGACCTTCTTAGACTGACACGCGGACTGAAAAGCGTCATGTGATGAGAGCTGTGGTTGTGTGGTAACACAACGTGGATGTCTCATCCACCCATCCCTCACCTCTGGCTGTTTTTTTAAAATCTTTTTTCCACCTACCCATGCGTTTTAGGTGTTGTAGGCAGTGTTGCTTTTACTAAGGCCCATCTGTTGAAACCCTTCTTAATGCATCATTCTGACATGTTCCAAGAAGCTGTGTTCTAGCTGCATCATACATATCTAAAATTGTTATTGCAATGGCTGCCTGCCAATATGAACATCATCTCAGGCTCTCAATTGTGTTCTGCTGTGAGATGGTTCAGTCTGCCCAGTGGGAGCCCGGTGATGAGGATGTTTCTGCAGTGTAATGGTGAAATAATGGGGGCTCTGACAATTGTTGGTGGAGACCAAATACAGAGATTACTGCCGGCCAGACGAGAAGGTTTATTAATATTTGTATCTATTAACTGTTTTGTAACACGCCACAAAGGTAATTAGGGGAATAAAGGGGGGAGGAGAGAGACCTGCAGGTTTTCACAAGTAAAATGCATTCGAAGCATCGTTGGGAAGGGTGCATGCCAGCCGCTGATACATGCTTAAATATTTGCTGTGTGTTTGCAGGTACCCGCCGCTTAACAGAAGGGACAACTGAAGGAATCCTCATGTACACACTTCTTCTATGGGGGCCCACTATACGAAATGGCTTCTCAGGACACTTTAGAGGCAGGTTTGCATCACAAGTAGAAAGCAGTCAACACTGTTCGTTAATGTCATTTGCACCACTGTTTTGCCCTGTATCCCCCTTTTCCTGATGTTTGTGGCCAATGTCATTTAACACACACACTGCATACAAACATACCAAACGCTTGTATGAGCATTGTGCATAAATGGCATTGACCTGTTAGTTTATACTGAAAGACGTGTTCCGGGACATCTGAGTCACTGTGAGAGACTGGCAATATAACATAAAACAATAATTGACAATGCCAACTGTTTTGGCTTTTGTGTAGACATGGGTAATGTATTTGCTAGGCTTTGCTGCAGTGGTACTAACTGGATATTAATGGTGTAGGTTTGAAAATGCTGCTTGCACATGGGGATATGATTGCAGTGTGTGTCAAATGCCTATCTAAAACCTACACACAAGTTGAAACTGTGGGATTTGCTAATGCTTGTTTTTAAAAGGACTTCAGTGAAGGACATGCATACTGCTTATGAATCAAGTGGCTAAAGGCAGTCCTAGTTAAGACATTTTATTTCAATAGTAGTGCATCTGCATCTCCAATGAAACCATTAGCTCTCAGAAGACTGCTTTGAAAATACTCTGGCAGGCACTTTGAGTGCAACGTTTGATTTTAAGGCTTGATAAAGTTAGCTCAAAGAGATCCCAGGAGGGTGTGTTTTGGGTGTGGAGAGGCAGGACATGGGTGGGAATGCCAATAGCCATAGGCGGTCAATGGGTGGGTAAATATCCAAACAACATCTAAAAGCATTGTATCCTTATATGCCATCATCTCTCTCCAGCTGTGCTACAACGCATTATTTGCGCTAAAGCTAATAAGCAGTACGCTCTTAACCGAAGGCCAGGACTATTTAAAGGCAGTGAGTAAAATCCTGTTCCAGAGTCAGTGTCAAGAGCAGATATATTTGTTGCATCTGAAAAAGTCTGGTCATTTCATGATTTGTTTTATTTTTTTATTTAGTATATTTCAGTTAAAATTAAAACCTGTATTCTTCTATTTAAATATATCCACCAGAGCAAATATCTCATAGTTACAATTCCTTGTAATTCCGGATCAGTTTCAGTATAACAAGCCATTTGGCAAATAACAATCACAATTAATTAAAGACAATAAGAATATATAAAAATGAAATACATGTTTACTATAAAAAGTGTCACAATTCTCTCTGGGAAGTCTACTTAATACAGTTGAGACTTCATATAGGGCAGTTATATCAATACGATTACAGTTCCGCAATCTATACCAACATCCCAAAGAGTCCAGTTCATCAATGTCATAATTATTGCTAAACCAGGTTCTATGTGAGCCTAAAGTGTTTTCACATTCCCTTATACGATATCCATTGTTTCGAGTGTAACTACTATGCTTGATATATCCAGATGTTAGTCCGCGTCTTGGAGCACTGCAGTCTAATGTGGGAAATAAGTTCAATCTGAACTGCATGTCAGATGACTTAAATTTAGCATGGAGACAGGGACGTCATTTCACTAATATTCCAGGGGTAGCAGAAGTGAAATCAAATGAACCATGACCTCTGATTGGTGACATCACAGGAAGTGATGTAATTAGTGACATCACAGTAAGTGATGTAACACCACATTTCACCCCTTGACAAACCAGGAAGTGGCATCACATAGCATTGTTCCTAAGTACACTCTGAAATATATGGTTACAATATCACTGTTATGTGATAAACATTTTATACAAAAATGGATCACCATATGCATCGGCAGAAAAAAACATGCTATAACTGTAACATGTGAAAAGCAAAAGACATAGTCAGAAATTGATGCTTATTCTAGTCTAAATGCTTTTGGAGTGTTTTATCTGCATTGTGAATTTCAGGTGTATAAGAACAGACTAAATCAGTGACTCACCCCCTGAAGTATGCCTGAAATAAACATTTATTGAGTCTAGAAATTATTCAGAAAGACAAATTATTTGTTATTCCTATTCTTTCCTATTTAGGGTCACTGCTCAAAGTGTTACACTTGTGGAACCCCCCTGTGTTTTAGGAAGCCTGAACAAGAAAGCCAGCCACTACAGAAACAAAGAGCACATGGCATTGGCCACAGCCCAGGCGCTTCAATTTGTTTTTTTTTTTTAAAATGTCGTTTTCTTTTTTTTTAGGGGTAGCAAGGTAGACCACAGGGGCAGCAAGGGAGACCTCCGGGGTTGCAAGTGCGACCCTTAAATGACGTCCCTGCATGGACAACCTACTAGGTACATTGGTATGGTTTTGTATTTGTATAGTACTTCAATTGATGGTAATTATCTATAGATCATCATTTTGCATTGTCCAATCAAATAGAATTGCTATAATTTTAATTGCACGACTCTTTTGCCCTGAATTCCAACTTTTTCTTAATATTTTTGGCAAATGTCATTTTAACACATACACAGCAACACAAAATTCCAAAATCCTGTATGACCATTATGCATAAAGGGCATCTGACCTGTTAGTTTGTGCTCAAAAACTGGCCCTGAGACTTCTGAGGCCCTGTGAGATCGTGGCAATATAGAATACAACAAGCATTGGCAATGCCAACAGTTTTGGCTTTTGTGAAGGCATGGGAAAGGTGGTAGTGGTATGAACTGGCCATTGATGGTAGCAGGTGAAAAATGGTGTACCTCGGCATCTTATAGCATTGCATGGCACATTCCAAATATGCAAACACAAGCCATAACTGTTGGGTTTGCCAATGCCTCTTTTTAACAGCTCTTAAGTGAAGGACAGGCATAGTGCTTATAAATAGTCTGTCTGGAGGCAGACCTGGTTAAGGCATTTTTATAACACCAGTAGCAGGTTTATAGCTGCAATTAAGTCATTAATTAAGTCATTAACTCACAGAAGACTGCTTTTTTTTCATTATTGTGCTGCAGAAAAAGCTTTTCACACAATTAAACATTATTACGAATAAAAGAAATGTCATTTCATCAACAAACATACTTTACAGCATATAACATAAATGTTATATATAAAATGTATGTAAATCTATCCATCTTAATATTATGATCATGCCCATTGCCCAAGGCTGCCCCTATCTACATAAAGTTATGTTTGGTGCTATTATCAATTTTAACTAAGCTCATAAAACATGTCGTATTTAATCTTCCTACAACAGCACCTTCCAGGATCTCTGGCCGGGCACATGTCCATTTCCTATCATCAATTAAGAATTGGCACGAGACCTGAAACCCCTTTGACGCATCCTACTTGCAATTTAAGGGCAGTTTCCCGCAAATTCGTGATTGCAATTGTGAGAGCGAGAGTGGAGGCAGCCATACATCTTCCACAGAACATTAAGGTCTTCATGATATGCAGGTCATGTAGGAATTGCGCCACAAGGAGCATACGCTCGTTGCTAAGAGCCGGGCATAAAGGTAGAATATGCCTCAATGTATCATTTTTGTCTGGGCACATTATACATGTCCTCGCAGTCCTGAGTATGTTCATGCAAGCGAGGGACGTGATTTGGGGGGGTCAGGGTTAGCAGCTGTTACCCCTTAGTCCCGCTTTGGTATCCCTAGACCCGTCCTTGCAAGCCCTGGGCCACTGGACAAAGAGTCAGTGTCAAGAGCAGATATATTTATTGCATCTGGAAAAGGTGGTTGTAAATGCAGTGAAATGTGCCACTGCTTTTTTCCCCTGGAATCTAGATCTCGTTAGCAGGAGAAATAACATGTAAGCAGGAAAAACCATGAAGCCACCATCACTAACAGGTTGGCAGTCCATTAGTGAGGAATGACTTGATGGTTGGGTCAGAGGTGGAGCTGTCTGTGCACCTCATACCCAGTAATGTAGCAACAGGAAGGGTATAGGGACTAGGTGCTAGGTCTAGGGAATGGGTAAGAGCAGCCTGCAGTATTCAGTGACAGCACAATGTGAATGCAAATCACATCAGTGTTTCTCGTTGTCTTCTTTGTACATCCAGTGAGCCACTGGACCTGTGAAGATAGGGGTGTGCCCCAGTGGTTTCTGTCACCAATCCTGCCTGCACACTGTGTGACCTGACCCAGATCTGCCAGGCATGCATCACAGACATACTGTAGATATATGCAAGGTGATATAATACATTTTTGCACAATACCTGTGGCACTAGAATGCAGTAAACCCGCCGCCACCGTTGTTTCCATGCCGGGCGATCACAACTCCTGCAGGTGGGAGGTGATGTTTCCGCCAGGTCTGACCTGGTGGGTTTAACACCGCCCGTCTGCAGGCGGACGAGGAAACACCGGCAGCATTACGAGATGCTGCCGGAGGAAACACCGGCAGCATCTCGTAATGCTGCCGGTGTTTCCATGATCCCCATTCCCATTGAGTCCCATAGGACTCAATGGGAATGGGGATTAACACCATTCCGCCTCGTGATTCCCGGAAAACCGTGGTTGTAATGCCCCGGTAATTCCGGGAATCACAGAGGCGGAATGGTAATACGAGTCCGGCGGTAACCAGGTGGTTTTACCACCTCAGTTACCGCCAGACTTGTAATGAGGCCCAATGTCTCTCTGACACTCTCTTCGGGCAACACCGCCGCACCCACGCACATGCATGCTCAACATGGGTGTCTAGCAGGGACTTGGCCAACCCTACTTACCTTCGTACAGCTGAAGTGGCATATCTATGGCACTGCCTCAGTCTATATTTATTCTATTGGGTCTAACCCTACGATATCATGACCCCATGCATGGCATATGAAGGCACCACCTTTGCTAAAATGTGGTTGGTATCTAAAATATTATTGTCCGCTTTAGTACCTTTTTTTTATTTTTTACATCGGAAGGCACTTCCGGTGATGTCACCAGAGTTAAAGAGGAGGTGACGCCACCCAGGTCAAAGGTCATATAAAATCACTTCCTGCAATGGCATTGGGTATGTGATGTCACTTCCGCTACCTCTGGCATTTTGGTGAATCGACGTCCCTGATGCAGGCCCAATCACTATCAGACAAGGAAGCTGATTCAGCCTTGCCAGCATGCATACACACCTAGTTTTCGGAAAAGTTCAGCAAACAAGGTTGGGGCTTACCCGGGCAGCAGGCGTGTTGCTATGTCTGGAAAAGATCTGGGGCTACGCTAATGTCATGACTGTTGGGACGCAGGGCTAGAAAGCCTTTTGGTGGTAGCCCCTGAGCTTCTATCTTGGGCTACAACCAAAAGACCCGGGGTGATAGCCCTCCCAGGCCCCCCCTAGGAACGTCTCTGCTGGGCAGGTAAGTTAATTCAACATTTTCCTGTGTGGAACAGTACGTTTTTTACTGGGTCAAGATTAGCACAAAAATCCCAATTAAAGGCTTTGGCATGCAAGAACATGTTTCATTTAGTTTGTTCAAGCGTCCAACCTTTTGAGCATTTAATCTTCTCCAAGAAAGCAAGGCAGGACTAAACTCCTTAGGCAGCTTATGCTCACCCTTGCCCAGTTCGCCACACAGTAGTGCACTAATCTCTACGCACGATTATACATGTATATGTGGGGGTAGGGGAGAAGGGATTGAAGGGGTGTGCTAGAGGGTGTAGTGGATCCCCCCATTAACAAACATGTAGAATTCATGTCAATCAAAAGTGTACAAACTTATGATTTTGATAGAGCAGCCCATGAAAACACATAGAAAGGAAAAGTGATATTATTCACATGTCAAGTTCAGTTTTTGGATATCGCGCAGGAAGGGTTGTTAAACACTCGAATAACCCATCTTTCCTGTTGTTCACTTTTTTTTTTTGAATACACTAAAAAACTGCACTGAACTACAGAATACCATCCGGAACGATATGAAAATAGTTGTGACGCCATTTCAATACATTCGTTTACTATTTAAAAAATGTTAGTTTCCCCTAAAGCCCTTTCCAAATAACCTCAATTAGGATGCGTTTTATGAGAAACTATTTCGGGTTGTGGTCAACGGCTTTCCAGTCCATCAAGCCTCTCCTTAATGGAGTGCGCGGCGGCCCCTTCACACGCGGAATATAGTTCCAAGTAGACAATGATGGCGCTCGCTGCGCGGGATTCTGATGTGCGCACCATCCTTTCTAAATAGTTGATATATTTGCATAACAATTCCTTCTGCTAATGAGGTTCTAGAAATCGCTGCTGACAGAAAATAGAGTAAGTGCTAAAGTGAATGCCCAAGCATTACCTTGAAAACAAATAATTTATTTGCTCATTTGAATTTGCTTCGCAGAGGAAAATGTGAATGGGCAATGGCTGTGTCATATTTAGCTGAAGGTTTTTTGTTAATTTTATCAGAGTCTAACCAGTGGCTGCATTGCAATGTGCGCGCAGTGCTATCGTAATCTGCAGGAGGGTAGAATTATTATAGAAACACTTGTTACTCCTACACAGCAGCTGTCCAGACCGAGGCAGTAAACAAGGTGTATTAGTATTCTCGCGCGCCTGCTTCTTCTCTTGTTCAGGGCAATGGATTTCAAGCTTTGGGGTTGCATGGGGCATTTACAGCATGGGATACATAGAACGTACTCCCTGGGATGAATACACGTAATTTACCCCTTGAATGACCTTCTATGTACCCCATGCCTTAAATATCGGATTAATCCCAACTCGTAACTAGAGTGTATTTGACAAACACTAGGTGGGTTAGTCATGTCTCCCATGATGCATGTTTCTCCTTATTAAGCGGCACAGGGAGCCTTATTTTATTAAGCTACCGTAGCAGTAAAGAGCGCTTAAGAGTTGATTTCAACCCCTTTAAATTCAATATAGGTACCCTAATGTTGTCCATCACCCAGAAAGGTTGAATAACTCACTGCATGATCACTGTCATTGATTTCCTAAAGTTCCCTCTTCACCTCAAAGGACAGTGCAAAGGGGTACCTCCAGTGATACCTAATTTCCAATTCTAGCCAAGATGTCAGCAGTTTGCATTTATGGCCTTGGTCCACAGTCTAGGTAGACAGGTCCTGGTACATTTGTATCGAGGCCCCTTCCCTGGCAAAGTCAGACACCATCCACATTTTACGAAGTACCTCTTGCTTACCCCTAAAGTAGTAGCATTTAACTACCACTGGTAGTGGCCCCTCATCAGCACCCGCCCCTCAGTGTATTCTATCAATCACAAAAGTTCCTGAGTCCTCCACCCCCAGCAAACCTTTAATAATGGCCCCCACCTGTAACTCCAAATCATTTGTAGTTTTGCCATCGGCCTGACAGAGATCCCAAAGTATGATGTTCCTCGGCTCCCTATTTTCAACATCTTCAAGTCTATTTCTGAGTGCCTTTGCCCTGAGTTCCAATTCCTTAATCCGCACTCCCATCAGCATCTGAAGGTTCTCTATTGAGATATGGTTGCTTTCCAGGGCCTCCATTTTTTGCTGCACCTTCTCCACTCTTTCTTTGGAGTGCCACCATCGATGATTGTACCTCGGGCTGTAGGGCTTTTGTTTCCATGAGTACACTATGGATATTCGATTGGAGGGCTTCCAGGCCCCTTCCCAGCCTTGGGTCCACTATATCTAGAAGGAAAGCATCAGCAGGAGGCTGACGATTGATGTACTATTTCACCAACCTCACAATTTGTGCTCCGGGGGTTGTATCACAATGGGGGTTGAGAGGTGGGTCAGATTACTATTGCCATTCCATTTCTTCGTCTTCAGGAAGCTTCCTGCAGCTGCAAACAGCAATCTTCCCATTGTACTGGCAGTCCTCAAACTACCCCCTCACCACCAAAAGCAATATACAGAGTAAAGGGGCAAGCTAGGATCTCCACCCAGCTAGATCAATACCCATAATGTCAGGTCCCCTCTTCATCCAGCAGCAGGCCACACGGGACCTGGGGGGTCCCTCTCTGGGCCTTCCCCTTTGAGAAGGCCTCTGCCCAGACATTCTGGGAGCCTCAGTCACATGACTGCAGCTCAGCTTGGCCCCATTTTCTCTCCAGAGGAACCACTTCACAGACCCTCAGCACTATGCTCCTTATGCTAGCCAGGCATGCCCCTCCTCCCAAGTAGGCTCTCGGCTCCGTCAGCGTGCAGTGGGAGTGCTGCCTCCTTTCCTTCTCAACTATGCTATGGGTGGCGGGCCTCTACTCACCCCAGACCTTCCAGGCACAGCCCATGATGTGTTATGCTCCCACACACCGCACCGTCTTTGTGCTCTCCACCAGGCGTGCTCCGTGCCTCTGGGGATTGTCGCTGGTAGCAGGGTTACCAGAGGGGGGTGTGGATACTGCAATGCCCTATTAGCAGCATCTTCCACCGGAGCTTGCAGCTAATGCAGACATCATTTCCATGCCCCCTTATGTTCTCCACAAGAACTGTTTTATTTACCTTTGTTTTGTGAACATAAATTGTGTCACTGAGACGGATGTATGGCAGAGCAATAGTTACATTGTGTTTTGTTTTGATAGGATGAGATTTTCAAGTGATCTGAAGGAACGCTTCTCGATCCAGTGTTCTCTCAGGCGCTGAAAATCAGGCTTTTTACAGAAGATGTAAAAGTTGATTTTAGGATTGTCTAATGTTTGATATGTTTCAAGGGAGGGTGTGATAGGTATAAAGGACGTAGATCAGAGTTAGTTTTGGTTAAGAGGCAGTGGGCACAGAGAGATTAATCCACATTATTTCACATGATGTCTCGATTCACAAGACATGACTAACAAAGAGTATATAATGTAAAAAAGGTGATTTATCAAATGTAAAAAAGTGAGATAGAGAAAAATATTTGATTGGCTGAGGTTACATTATGTTTTGTTTTGATAGGATGAGGTTTTCATGTGATCTGAAGGAACGCTTCTCGATTCAGTGTTGTGTTGCGCGGTTTGTGAAGTCAAGATTTGTACAGAAGTTTGAAAAGTTGATTTTAGGATTGTTTAATGTTTGATTTGTTTGAATGGAGGTGTTGTCATTTTTGGGAAAGAGTCAGTTAGCATGGAAATATATTTGCATATTCTTATGTCCCGTCCCCTTGCCTCCATGTTGTATGGGCATCCCTTCGAAGGGACGGGAGATGGAACCTTTTTCACCAGAAAAAACCTTCTTTCCCTTTAAATTTGGAGGCGCATGGGGGTGCAGCCCAGGGAACATGCGCTGCCCTGACTCTGCCCTCTGGCCCCACACCTCAGTCCCCTTTTCCACGTCGACAGCAACAGGCCAAATTCACCAGCGCTCCGGCCATGTAATTCCACGAGTAGATACTTCTTATCTTTTTCTTCTTTTTTTGTCTTTTTTTTCATTCAGGTACTCGGTCCTCAGGCGTCATGCTCCTCCCTGGTGCGTGTCGACTTCTACGGGGTTCAGCAGGTGTCCAGCCTGTAACAGGCTATTCCCAACTTCAAACCCCCCATGCCCTCTGCCTACGTTGCCTTGGCCCAGACCACGGTTGGCAAGCTTGTTCAGCGTGCGGCTCACTGTCTTCGAAAGCGCTGAAGAACGGACTAGCCAGGTGGAGGGAGCTCTACCAGAAGTCGCCTCCAGAGGTCCTCAAGAACGTAGTGAAACATCGAACCAGGCCCAAGGTAGGGCTGATATTCTCCATCGCACCCCGCAGGGGAGACTCCTTCCCAGGGACTCTATCGCGCGGGAGGGACCGGTTAGGTCCTTCTACCAGCACGTGCACCTAGGCTGCTGCAGCTACTGGCTTCCGGGCCGAGGGATCCTCAGATCTTCTGGGTGACAGTGTTGAGGGACCAGAAGGTTCTTTTACCGGGTCTACAACTGAGGGGCTCCGCCCTTGTACCAGCACCATGGCTGAGGGGCTATGCCCTAATACCCGCAATACATCTGAGGGGAGCACCTAAACGCAGCTCTAGTGACCCCTGTGTCGAGGGTGTCACACCTACCGGGCCTAGGCCCGAAGAGCAGGGTAGGCCTCGTAATCCACACGCAAGAGTCTTGGCCGAGGTAGGGCCCAGCAGGCTGAGAAACACGTCGCAGGCTCGTGGCAGGCAGCTTGACAAAATGGCTGCCGCACCAGACAGAGGCACCCGTCCAACGCCATTCCAGGAATACTGCGAAGAACGAGTGTCAAAGTGGGACTGGCCTAAACCAGGTACGTGGCCTACAGTCTACACCTCTTTAGTGCAGGGCAGCTTTCCTTTGCATCCATATGGACAGGGTATGCAGCGGATCCAGCAGCTCCCCACTACCCTGTCACCACCCCCTCCCACCTCCTCGGCCAGTGGAGAGGTCCTCTTTGAAAAGTTCTCGGTTTCATGAAGTCACCACCGATGGGGGTTATCATCAAAGATGCCATCAGGGAACCCCTTCCGCAATGCTAGCAGCACCACAGATGCCTCAGTCGGCCGCCCCACCCCCCGGCACAGCTGCTGCCTCATCCAGCTCCCCAGCCAACTCCTCGGGCAGTTCCATACCAGCCTACGCCGCCTCCTCAGCCTCTAGCCGTGGTCCCTGTACTCCAGTCTCTGGCGCCATCTACACCTTCTCCTCCACAGGATCCCCCAGATCCACAGGATACAGATGAGGAGGAGGATCCTGACACGCCATCCTCAGCCAGGGCCTTCCACAAAGGTCTTGCTGAGCTGGCAGAGTATCTGGGCCTACCCCAGCCCGATGTCGAGCAGCCGGCAGAAGGGGTCCTGGCTGAAGTCCTCACACGATGACTCCCTGCCAAAACGGGGATTCCTATGCAAACCGATGTAGTCTCCCTGGCCAAGAAGGGTTGGCTCAAGCCCCACTCCGCCCAGCCGGTCAATCGATGCCTGCACGCCATGTACAGGCAGATGGAAGGGGATATACTCTTGCTCTCGGCCCATCTTCAGCCGCACTCCTTGGTGATCGTTGTGGCATCACTGTACTCCAAGCCCCAGTCGTCCTCAGCCTCCTCCTCTGCAGCGCTGCTAGGCAAGGAGGAGAAGATCTTGGAGGCGTATGGCAAGAAACTCTATTCCAGCGCATCCTTGACCCCTCTGGCCATGCCATCTGCATTGCCACGGACATGAGAAGGACAACCTGGCTGCGGGCAACAAAATTCAACCCGGAGGTCCACGAACGCATACTAGATCTACCGCTCAAGGGGGGGGGATCTGTTCCACTCCTCCATGGAAGAAGAGCTGGACAAAAAGAAAAACAGCTCCCAAAGGGCCAAGTCTTTATCCATCCTTTCAAAGACCACACCCAAAGCGTACACCCAATCTCAGCAGCGCACCGAGAGAGGTTGGACGTATGGAGGGCTCCAAGGCTTCCAGGAACGTAGATCCATGCAGCTGTACTGCTCGCCGTCTCGGAACCAGCACAAGCAACAAAATGGGGGGGTAAGAGCTTTTTCCATTCCGTGTCCTCTGCGACAACCTCCAAGGGAATGAAGGCATGACATGCCCCTTCGGGTCCATGTATCTCCAGTGGAGGGCAAGCTAGCCATCAATTGCCTAGAGCTGAACGCCATCTGGCTGGCGCTCAAGGCCTTCCTACCACTTCGCAGGGGCAAGGTTGTCCTCATTCAGACGGACAATTCAACCAGCATGTACTAAGTCAACAAGCAGGGAGGCACCAGATCACCTCCTCTGTGAAGACTGGCAATCATCATGTGGGAGTGGGTCCTGGAAAATGACATTTACCTCACGGCAGTCCACCTCCTGTGGGAATCCAACCTGGAACCAGACAGACTCAGTAGGCTGGTAGTGGACAATTACGAGTGGCAGCTAAACAACCTAGTTATTCAGGAGATCTTCAACAGGTGGGGTCACCCCGAGGTGGATCTCTTTGCCACCTGGCACAACAAGAAGTGTCCCCAGTTCGCATCCTGGCAAGGTCAGGGCCCCGGCTCTCTGGGTGACGCATTTCACCTCCAGTGGATCGACATGAAAGCCTATGCCTTTCCGCCCACACCCCTGATTCACAGGGTAATTTGCATGAGCAAGGAGTCTAGCCACTACTCATTCTAACAGCTCCATGGTGGCTTGGCCAGGCATGGTTTTCTGAGCTTCTCGGTCTCTCGGAGGTGCCCCCGATTCATGGGCCCAGCACATCTTCTGGCACAGCAGGGGGGCAGAGTCATCCACCCGGTGCCAGGAAAACTAGCCCTCACAGCATGGTACCTCAGAAGGTAACGCTTCGGCACCTCAGCCTCTCATAGGCCAATCTGGAGATCATACAGGGCTCCAGCAGCAAGACTATCGGGGCCCAGTACAAAAGCAAATGGACCAGATTCTGACACTGGTCAGACTCCAAGGGAATCGGCTCCCTGGGATGCACCTTAGACAACATGCTCTTTTCTCGGCGCACCTCGCCCACGTAGGTGTGCAGGTGAACACCTGCTGCACATACCTCGTAGCCATTGGGGCTTACAGGTACTCGGAGGAAGGCATCTTCTCCTCTTCCAATTCTATCATCAAGAAACATCTGACAGGACTCGCAAGGCTCTACCCGCCTGTCAAGAGACCGCACCCTGTGTGGGACCTTAACATAGTCTTGGGTGCCCTGGCGCACAATCCGTTTGAGCCAATGGCACCCGTAGACATCATGCTAATCACCATCAAGACAGCTCTGCTAGTCGGCCTCACCTCGGCTCGTAGAGTCAGTGAAATCCAGGCACTGGTCACCTCAGAACCATATACTACCTTTCACAAGGACAAAGTATTCCTGCGGACTCACCCAGCTTTTCTGCCCAAGGTTCCGCCTGCTTTCCACTTGAACAAGGAAATAGTCCTTACTATGTTTTTTCCCGATCCCAAGGACAAAGCACAGGGAGTACTGCACTGCCTGGATGTCAGGCATGCCCTGAAATTTTACTTGGACAGGACCCAAGGGCTTCCGCAAATTGGACGCCTGTAAGGCTTCCATATCCCGCTGGATGGTCTCTGCCATCAAAGAAGTGTATGAAGGCCAGCAAAAGCCACTCCCGACCAACATGCATGCCCACGCAGTCAGGGCCAAGGCAACGGCCATCGCATTCCAGCACCATGTCCCTTGGCAAGTCATGAGCAGGGCAACCATGTGGGCGTCTCCCTCGGCTTTCTGCAAGCATTGCTGTTTGGATGCCATCTCTAGATCTGATGTGGCTTTCAGACAGGCGGTTCTCATGAACCTATTTACTTAAGGTGGGTCTCCTCTCCACCCTGGGGCTACAATCAGTTGTAATCACCCATACAGTATGGAGGAAAGGGGATGGGACGTAAGAGTAATTATAAGCTACTTACCATAGTGACTAACATACTCTTTGTCCATAGTCCCCTTTCCTCCATACGTCCCACCAACCTCCCCCCTAATAATACTGGTGTCATTAGGCAATGTAAAATATATTGTCGACGCATCAATGGGGACTGAGGTGTGGCGCCAGAGGGCGGAGTCGGGGCAGTGCATGCTCCCTGGGCTGCACTCCCGCGCGCCTCTACATTTAAAGGGGGGAAGAAGCTTTTTTCTGGTGAAAAAGGTTCCGTCTCCCATCCCTTGGAAGGGACGCCCATACAGTCTGGAGGAAAGGGGACTATGGACTAAGAGTACGTTAATCACTACGGTGAGTAACTTATAATTTATGTCACATGATTTCTTGATTCGTAAGACATGACTAATGAGGAGTGTGCAACTTAGAAAAGGTTCTTTTTTTTATAGATGTTTCTTTTCAGAAAGTAAAAGATGCATGAATATTGGTTCAAGATCTATAATTCTCGATTCATATTGTATACTTATTTATTTGAAATTAGTGGTGTTCTATTAACTTTATGTGCTCTCAGTACTGATCATTTGTCATGCAGATGCCAATGGCACAGAGTGAGGAGCAACTCTGACCGGTCTGGTTCATCAGAAGGGGGAAATCCTATTCCTCTAACTGGACGGAGCTGGCAGAAATTGCCAAGAGCCCTGGTGATCTTTTCACACTGGGAGCAGGGGCATTCTGTGTTGATACAGATAGACAATATTGCTGGTTGTGCCATACATGAATCAACAAGGGGGCACTCAGTCTCTGGGGGAGTTGGTCAGAGTACTAGAGATATGGGTAGAGTCGCCCACAGAGTTCCTGAGAGCATTGCATATCAGTGGGATGGACAATGGATCTATAGACTGGCACATCCGGGTGTTCCTACTCCCAGGAAATATCACTGCACCCAGTGCTATTCATTGAGATTGGGGCGAGGTTCAGGTTTTCCAGGCTTGACCCCTTAGTCTCTCTATAGAATGCTCTGTTTCCATTGTTCTGCTACAGGTTTCCGAGGAGTGCGGTCTGGGGAGTGGGTACTGTGACAAATCAACTTTCGGTGTACCAGTGGTCCAGCAGTGAATGTCGGTTTCTAAACAATCAACCCCACACCTCTAATACAACAGAAGTTATACAAACCGATTAGAATAACAAGCACATTATAAACTTTCTTGTTCAGTTTTGGTAATGAGGACGGAACGGCAGGCTTGTTTAAATGCCAACTGACTTTGCCACTGCGAGTGTCTCTGTTGTCGGTTTTGTTCTTTGTTTTACATCGAATCCAAGTGATTGTAGCTCATTGCGAGTTTCCACCAATAGTGCGGCCAAGCTAGCCGAAGCCATGTGGAGCAGTACTCTTATCATTTTCTTTTTCATGGAAGAAGGCGACAACCTTAATGTCGCTGGATTGGATGACTCTCAGCTTCGGGATATGGTGTAAAAGACACATAATATGATGTCTATTAAGGATGAGGTCATCATCCCCTCGCAGAATACGATCTAGGATCACTACATATGCTGCTAAAGACACTATTGGAGGAGCTCTTAAGAATGACTTGCTCTGGTTTTCTCTCGCATTGTTTTTGGCGATGGTTCTGAAAATGAACTCTCTTTTGTCCGTTGGGTGCAGAGTTTTTTTTATCATTTTGGCTAGCAAGTCATTGGCTGGTGAGAGTTCATCTCCATTAGAGGTAGGTTTTGTAGTCATTTTAGGCAGACAGTTTTTAACTCACAAGGGTTTAGTGGTCACGTCAATAAGTTGGATCAGTTTTTGTTCCAACGTTCGAAATGGTAAACTAGGACGATTCCACTTCATAGAGATCGCTGTCATTAGCCATTTCGGCTTGATCCTCCTCGTACATGGAAATGGTGTATTTTTGGAGTGCAAAGTCAGTGTAAAGTCATTTTGTACTGCAACAATGACCACTTGCACTGCAGAAAAGACATTTTGCACAGTTCCATGAAGCAAGTTTTGTGTCGGCAGTGCAAAGTCACTTTAAAGCGTGTGATTATTCCATGAATCGGGCCCATACTACACCTTTGGAATAATCCAGTAAATGAAGTGCATATTTTCTCGATATTCGATGCGCATTTGTCCAATCTCCTTATATTTGCAATGAAGGCACTTATTTCCATTTGTCAAGGAACAAATGTTAAAAGAAAACCTCAAACTATTATAGTTTTCAAAACTAGACATGTCAGCAAAGGCTGCGTGTATGTGGGGTATGTTTTTGAGAACATTTCAAAGTTTTTCAAATCACATATGGGCAGGCTTGCGTCAGCCATCGCCTGAACTGGAAGGCAGTTTGTTTTGCTGCCGCTTGCCCCATAACGGATCTTTGGGAGCATTTACTCGCCAAATATTCCTCTACGGGTTTACTTTATGTGTAATGTGTTACATTATTTGACAACGGTTACTAATGTATGCATGGGTGTTATTAAACAACGGATAACTTGCTTGCCAGAATTGCTGTTGCAAATTGCGCTTTCTGCAATTTACTTCCGCGTTTCACAGGTCTCTCGTGACCATTACACATATTGATCCTGAACTTCAAAGCAGTCTTCATCGGCAAGAAGTTAGCAACTGCAAGAACTATTTTATTCATCTAAATATTGATTGCTTTGGGCACAAGCTTTTGTTCTAGTACAAATGGGAAAAGGCATCTCTTGCTTAATCGCATTGTTTTTACAACCAAGCGTAGGCTAATAAGAACCCCAGCTTTGTCTGATCCTGCATTCTGAAGAGAATAGTACCCATTACATGGGGTTCTCTGTTGTCAAGCATTTTAATAATGCTTTTCAAAACCTGAGGAAAATAGTGCAGGTGTCCCGCTAGCTACAGGCATTGCAGGAAGTAGGACTCTGAGAGGACCTGGCAAACTTCAGCCTGCCTCCACCAGATGACATGTGTGGATGACGTCCTGGTGATGCCAGCTGGAAAAGGTGCACTGCCTGTAGTTCGCTGCAGAACCGCAGGAGCTAGGATCCTGGGAGAGTCTCAGAAACGTTAGCAAGTCCCCTTAGCTGATAACGTGTGGCTAAAACCTCTGGACCGGGTACAGGCCTGCAGTTGGCTGTTGCAGCACCGCAGGAGCTTGGATCCTGGGACGGCCTCAGAAACGTGTGCCTGCCTCCTGAATTGACAACGTGCGGTTAACGACTGTGGAAGGGGCACAGGCCTGCAGTTGGCTGTTGAAGTAGCATCTCATGCCTGCAGCTGACGCGCCGTAGGAGGTAGGATACCGACGAGATGCTCGGAAACCTCAACCTGCCCTCACCAGGGATAACACGCATGGGCGAAGCCACCAGGAAATATTACGACCCTGCAGTTTCCCGGCAGGTGGCCAAGCACAGTTGCACTGAACACTTTAATCCTTTTGTGAAATCATGACCCCTTTCAGTAAGTGGCAAAGTGGATGCTGGACCTGCAGGATTATGGAGCTGAAAACTGTAAACCCGAAGTTGTGTGTTTAAGAGAATTGTACCGTGAGTTCTGTACAGCCCAACCTAAAAGTGAAACTTTGTGCCCAATTCATAGAAAATCTTGGAGAAGTGCACTTTGCAGTGCGCAAAACTCATCTTGCCAATTCATGCATTGTACCTTGTGTGACTTTTTGCTGGTTCCCATGTACTTTGCGTGGTGCTGCGTGCTTTGGGCAAGACCCTGAATAAAGTGTGGGAATGGCCAGTGCAAAGAAACAAATAGGGGGGGGGGGGCGAAACATGCGTATTCCCCATTTCCAGCACAACAATGAGGAACAACGAGGAATAATGTGTGCGTGTTCGTGACGCGCCATGTAAATAAATCGCACTCCAATTCAAGCGCAAACCTAACCCAATTCATGGATGACACATTGCAACTTCACATAGGGAAAAGGCACACACAAACCGTGTGTTATTACCGCCACATGATATGAGATGCAAAGTACAAAGAGCGAAGTAAACTTATATAAGCACCAATGACACTTTCAGGATGAACCCAGCTGTAGTGCCAGTATTCGCACATGTCCATGACAGGAGGAGGTGGATTGTGAGTGACAGGATTTTCCACCCACTCACAACAGTTGGGATGCCAGATGACGAGGTGTATACAAGATACAGGTTCTCTCCCCATTTCATCCAATACCTGGTCAGGGAGTGGGAGGAAAACCTTTCATCGCCCACCATCTGCTCCCATGCACTCATACCACTGGAAAATGTGCTGATGGCCATACATTTTTTAGCCACATGCTCTTTTCATCACACCTCTGCCATTGTTGGGGGCATATCACACTTCACGCAATCCCCTTGCCTACACCAGGTATTGCATTGCATTACATCACATGTGGGTAGGCAAATATTCGTTCCATGCACAACCCAGGTAAGGCACAGTGTGTGCCAGGAGTTTTACGCAATAATACACTTTTCTTTTTTTTATTAAGTGTTTTTTGGCTAAAAATCAAACTTTAGGCTAGGTTTCACTTAAATTAATATATAATAAAAAAACAATCATAAAATAATACAATATAAAAAATGCAAATAATATAACAACACTTTCTGAGGTATATTTGTCTATCAAAAATGCACTTAATCTCATATACAATTGAATCATGCTCCTTCACGTAGTGCCATACATCATTTTCACACATAATATGATGAAGCAGTTATAACCAATGATTCACCTGAGTATATACTCACCCACAATTGATCTGTAGACACACTGTCAATAGTAGTGACATCATTTCCATATAAAGTTTAGCATGTGTCACATCTAGATGGAATAGTGAGGTTTAGCTTGGACCATATCTAAATATAATTGTGAGGTTTGGCATGTTCCACATCAAGATAGAATTGGGAAGTTCTCACATTTTGTGAAACCTAGACATTTTCTCCCTCTGGAACAGCCTTCCTGCCTCCCTGAAACTTGAGGAGAACCATCTCCGGTTCCAGAAGCACCCCAAAACCTTCCTCTTCGCCTCGGCTTTCTCTCCCCCTCTCCCCTGCTAAAGTTACTGAAACTGCACTGAATCTGCAACTGGGCCACTCACTGTTCTCGGTCCTTGGCCCAGCCACTCTCCCCTGCACTGCCTCCCTGGCACCCCCTGCACTATGGGACTGTGTCTGTATCCCTACAGCCCCCCTTCCCAGCACTTGTCTGCACTTACTCACACTTGCCACTAGCTGGCCCTTGTTATTGTTCCTGTATGCTATTAACCCTGTACTGCACTTTCCCCGCTCCCTTTCCCCCTTGCACTTCTCCCTTTCCCCTCTACCCTTGCGCGATCTGAATGACACCTGGCCTAGCAGGATCATTGTCTGTCTCCCCTTGTCCCCCCCCTTGCCTCGTTGCGTCTTGAAACACGTGTGTATAGGCGCGTTACAAATGCCATATCATATCATATCATATCATATCATTATCTAGGAACTCTCAAATTCTCACACCATCTATGAATACTCAAATCTAGGTGTGTTTCTCATTGTCTACCACCTAGGCCTTTTCTAATTTCTATCATTTTGAGAACCAGAAGGAAATGAATAGAAAGCATGGACCGAGCGGGAAACAAGAATCCCAAGGAGGAACCCATGACCTCTACTTAATGTTCCCTAACCAGAGGCCGGCATTGGGGGGGGGGGGTTCCCCGACCACCAATGCCCACATACCACTAGTCCAGAGAGGAAAATAAGGTAGGTAAGGATCCCAAATGGGAGGGGCAAGGAGGTACCAGAATCCTCAAACCTAAACTTCGCTAACCCTAGGGTGGGGGAATCATGCCTGCATCGCCCAAGTACACATACCACCAGAATAATACAGAGGAAACTGTCACTGCAAAACATTCCCACCTACCCGGCTGCCAAACAACAATTCCAATCACACATGGATGTTAAGCGAGAAAAATGCAAAGCAAAAGAGTAAAGGAAAACCCCCCAACGTAACTCTCTAACCTCAACTTTCAGCATGCACTTCTCATACAGAAACTCACACAAGCACTTCTCTGAACAGCAATCTGCACATACTTCACCACATTGCAACAAGAGACTAACAACACATAAACATACACAACGGCACATGTGAATTTGCACCAACCTGAAAACTGCACTTAAGCTCAGTGAACCATGCAAACCAAATTGAAGCTGCCAACAGGACAGCATAACTCTCACTTTCCTATTCCCACTACACCCTACTAATCCCCCACCCCCACCTGTTTTCAACACCCTCATTTTGAGATTGACCAGAGCTCCTAAGGACCACTCCGGTGGTGATGGTGCACGGTACAAATTCCTTTAACATTAACATTCATTTAAGTAATACTGTTCCATTGCTTTACAACTGGTTAGTAAATGCATAGTAGTTTCACATTCAATGCCACACTACCTACATTTCCTGTTCTCAATCAGGGTGCCTTGCCACATTCCCACATATTCCAAGGTGGGTAAGATATTGAATCTTAAATAAAGTACAAAGTACATAAGATCTTCAGTACACATTTTAGTCAAATAACTACAAAGTTTCACAATCTCAAAGTATTGACAACAAGATAGTACATAGTGCTTTTTTTCATTAATGACTTTATATCCCAGTTCTCTGATTGTTTCTTTAAATTTGCATGGAAGAAACATAGATTGAAATTGACTGTAAAATCCAGATCACTATCCAGCAAGAAATCTTTTAACATCTTAACTAACTGGCTTAAATAAATGGTCTTGCCAGCACTGTCCCACATTCCTTTGACATACAATTTACAATATTGGACCTTCCACAGTGTAGACAACAATGTGAGTCCAATTTCACATTGTTTGGCTTCAATTGGTACTGCCTTTGGGATTCTCAGAATTATCCTCCATATTTTTCCTTCATGGTGTTCCAACCATTTTAGGTGCTTTTGTTCTAACACTTCAGTATTCCTGGTACTATGCTCATTTTATAAATGCAAAGCTAACCTTCAATTGAGTGGCCACCCTTCCACATAATGAATCCTCTAATTAGGTTCCATTTAAAATGGATGTTCAGCCCCCAAATAGTCTTTTCATAGTACCGCTGAGGAAGATGATTTCTAATAGGTATTCTGAGGTAAGTATAAGGGTTAACTACCCCCCAAGTTCCCTCCACCCATCGTTCAGTGGTAAACTTCTTTTTTCTTCATTTTTTTGCCATACTATTTGGAGTAACGAAGTGGAGACAATCTTGGAACTAGAATCAGTCATTGTGAGGAGTCGGTAATTGCTGGCTTCAGCCGTGTCTCCCTTTTTAAAGACGGGGATGAGGATTGATTTTTTCCAACTTTTGGGAATTTTGCCACTGTGCAAATGGTGGTGAATATTTTCAAAAATCAACCCCAAAGTTCTATGTTACGCTTGATTAGCACATTGGCAATAAGATCCGGGCCAGAGGCCATCAATGCCTTCTATTTAACAATAACTCTGGATATGTCTTCTAAGTCAAAGGGTTCTTCACATGATGTGCAATTTTCAGGCCTCCCTGTTTTCACTCACATATCTTTTTTAATACAATAATGTTCTTTAATGTGTATTGACCATTTAGTTCCTTGGATGGGATTCACCTCAATAGGCATATCCTCTGAGAGATTTTGCCTATAATGTTGTCAACATTTCTTGTTATCATTTGTTTTGAGGATACTAATCAAAGTACCTTTTATTTACATCCTGCCTATATGATTGTAGCCAATTGCTATACTCTAGGCGAAGACTGGAACCACACCTCAGCTTTTCTTCCGTACTGAAAACAAAATGTCTCCTTATATTGTGCAGATTGTTTCTCTGGCATTTTTTCTTCTGTTTATGATTATATCAAACTCATTAACATGTATCTTAACACTGGTACGCACCACAATAGTTCTCAACAAATTCTTCAGCAAATTGTCAATAGTTCTTATTATCTCACTGTCATTTCCCATCATCTTAACTCTATTTGGATGGAAACAAGAGCTCATCAAAGAGCATTCCTCTTGTTCCACTGTATGCAAATTATTTGTACATGCACACTTATACCATAACGATGAGGCAGTTTTGGTTTAGGTTTATCGCCAATCGGGGTCACCCATAACCTACATTGGTCACTCTGGTGGTGGTCTCTGCACTGAAACTCTGTATATAGTTAATCATCTTCCGATTCACAAATATATGATCAATACGGAAAGAGTACTTGCCATTTTTCCAAGTGTCAAACACAGTATCCTGCTGTTCAGGCAAGGGATCAAGTAAATACATTGCATAATCACCAAATAATTCCAGCCATTTTTGACCATTTACTGTTTGAAAACTATCCCCAGAACTGGAATTCTGACATTGATTATGGATTGTTTCTACCTGACTATTAGAAGATTCCCATGTATTCCCCACAAGTGATGAGCCATATGCCCTAGCACAGTAGGAGTGAAAGTCTCCAACCACCACAATTTCTGAATTGGGGTTGGCAGCCAACAACTCATCTAGAATATATTCAAGGTGCTTAATTCTGTCATCTGTAAACATGTCACCCGGGGGTTTGTAAAGAGTAGAAATAAGTATCTCACTAAGACTGCCTCTACCCTAGACTACCCTGTTAATACCCTATCAGCCAGCAAATAGGGGATTTAATTCCGAACACCAAATTTAATAAGCAAATGCACATTTTTTACTTCCATACATAATCCAACAATGGGGCACCCTATTCCTGAGTACATCGCAGGCTTTACAATGGTTTTTTATCCATCAATATACAAGTTATCCCGTAACCAGGGAAGGACCTTGTGTATTCCAGGAAACCATATGACAAGGTCCTTTTTTGGATACAGTTCAATTGTTCTGTAGCAAAAGTGATTCCAGGACTTCACAATCATTGAACAATTATTGGGGAAACAAACTGAACAATCGCCCAGTTGGACTTGCCATATAGGTCTGGCAGTTCTACCAACACTATATCCATAGATGTCATCAATGAAAGGTGCTCTAGTTGTGAAAGAGCTTGAGCAGCTTCCCACAGTTAATGAAAAGGCTATCCACCATTGGGAATGTTTCCAGAATTTTCACAAATTGCCCCAATAAGTTAGTATTTTTCACAGCCTGCTGGAAGTCTTGTGCTTGAAGCTCAGGCTTGTCCATGTTGGGCAACATTTGGCGGGCAAGGACAATCTCATTGTAGTCAGTACCTAACTCTCCCCTCCAAGTTGGAGTATTATCAATATTTTCTTCCCATTGAATGGCCACAGTATTGGAAACCACAGGTGAAAGCCTGAGAAATGTATTAACCACATGGCTGCAAGTTAGACACACTCTTTTTAGTAGTAGTCACCTCCACATTTTTGTGCTACAGCCAATTGTCATTGTTCACTTAGGGAGACCATGATGAACCAGTTTGGAGTAGGGAATATGAGCATCATAGGAATATACCAACTCATATTTAGTGTTGAGATTGACACAGGAAATGGCATCAGAGCCGGTTTCTGCCCATGTTTTTCCTCTGCCTTTTGGGGTATATGAGCAAATTCTTCCCTGCGTTTGCCTTCTTCATTCTCAGCCATTACTTATTATTGCACTTACATCAAATCCTTTTTCACCTGCCATACTGCACCTCACCTACATCCAGCACATTTTCTTCCCCCTGCTCACTTCCAAGCTGGGCTGATTTTTAACATTATCAATATGAACCTCTTGCCTCCCTTCCTCATATCTGGGTGAATAATTCAGTGTAATTGCCCCTGACATCGTGCAGCTTGACGGTCCAATGTTGTATGAGTTTCATCATGAGATTTACTGCTGTTTGCCAGGATGACATCTACAATTTTCATTATTGCTCCCTTCAAATCATGTTGCTCCTTCATATGACTGGAGCAGAGACCAAAAACTGCATCCATTGTGGCCACAGAAGCATCAAATCTTTCGACACTATGTTCATTATTTTCAAAGTTCATTGATGACCTAGAAGTGCTCTCAAGCATTGATGTTTCCGTTCCCTCAGTAACCACTTGTGCCGTAAATAAGTGTGAGAATCAAAGATGCTGAACGATTTGTACCTATGATAATATAGTACACATTGGGGTCAGGTCTGAGGGTAGTGACCAAAGGATTACCACAGGATTCCCTCTGCATGTCATAGCAGAGGTTCAGACGAGAATTATTGTCAACTGGGGGTAACACATTATCAAGATTCAAAGGGAGTAATGGCATTTCACCCTCTTCATTACTTCCGTTGTTAGTTTCTTTCATAGTGGAACAGTGATCTTCGATTGTGCTACATCATTTGAGCCTCCCTTTTCCTTTTTTGCAGAATGATTATTCCCCGTAGAGGAGTTGGAGTCATTTGAGATTTAGCTCCTGTCCATTTTCCCCAGGGCACACAATTTGTTAAGTAGATGGTATACTTGCGCCTCAATCTGAAAATTTCCTCAATAAGAACCGGAGGGGGGCACATAGATATAAGTCAATAAATTCAAGCACTGAAGGATTTAAACTTGGTAATCCTGGGTAATCCTGTAGAGAGGCAAATAATCCTCACACAATCACTGCAAACATGCAGCACTCTTGAAGGGGCGCAGGTGCTGATGCAAACAAGAGTATTATTTTATACCTTTTCCATAGTATAAGTGGGCGGGTCCAGCTTCCTCTCACTAAATGTGAAGTCCACAGGCAGCAGCTATCATGGCAGACACAGCAGACGGCACTCTGCAGTTGCTCTCTTGCCACCGGTACTGGGAGCCATTGATTGCATGCATTTTGCGCTACAACCTCCCTCCCTCCCCCCGAGTGACCAAGCACATGTACAGCAACAAGAAGCATTGGCATTCAATCAATGTACAGGTCATCTGAGATGCAAAGGGAGTCATCATCCATGTCAATGCAAATTTCCCAGGAAGAACACAAGACAGCTTCATTTACCGCTGGTCACCACTATACCAGGCCCTGGCATTGGGAACCTTTCGCAACACCTGGCTCATCGGTGAGTATCAATTATCACACATATTCAAACAGAGCAGTCATGTGACAACAGAATAACAGATCATGACAATCAATGCTAACAACAACCATTGACATCTTTTCAGGGGACAGTGCCTACCCGCTCTCACCATTCCTGCTCACGCCATTCAGGAATCTTGCCACACCAGCCAAGGTATGGTGCCATGCAGCACACAAAGGCACTAGGGGCATAGTGGAGAGCACATTCAGGGTTTTCAAATCATGTTTCCACTCTCTTGACCATGCTGGGGGTGTATTGCTATTCCCCACCAGTAGTATGCAAGATCATCGTGGCATCTTTTGCCTGGCAAAATGTTGCCGCAACGCGTGGCATACCAGTAAAGATGCAGAAGGGACATTGCCCTCAACCACAGGTACTACCCATCTCCAAAGGTCCCAGGGACAGGATGCATGCAATCAGCTTGTGCAAACCTACTTCACATGAATATCAGCCCCTGTGGTGCACATAGAGTGAAGCCACTTCCCTGGTGCCCTTCAATGATGAACCAGGGCTAATCCACCTTGCCCATAACAGCACCCTGAGGATGTGTGTCTGGGAGAGGCAAACTGTGTGTGTTCATAGCCATAAAATCAACTGCACAACCCAACTGCACAACCCACTGACAGTGTCATTACAAGTGGAAATAACAGTTTCCTTGTCGCACACAAACGCACACAAGACAATCAATGAAAACCAATACCACTCTCACTTTCTCACCAACAACAAGTGTGCACTCAGACACCCAACAACACAGAGGAGAACACACATACAAAGGCACAGCATATAATGCAAGCAGTAACTAACATTTGTGTGGACTGAACTGGCTACCATTGGCATGTCGCACAACTATATATAGGTGGAGTGGCTACCCAATTAGCTGCCAACAATTTAGCTTAAAATACACATCTACATATACATAGTTATACAGACTGTGAAAATGGCAAGTTCAATTCAAGAAAGATACCCATCTCACCTTGGATCTTTTCCCTTGAGGGTCTGCTCTAGCTATACCCACTCATGTATCAATGCTCCCCTCTACAGCCATTAAACCAGCCTACCCTGCTGAGAGTGTCACATGCAGGCATACCACAGCCATGTGTCCTTGCATGGCAGCAACCATCTCCTCTAGCAGAATGCCTCAAAATAACAAATACAACACAAGGTCAGAGCACGTAACACATCCATATACCAAATTGCATTGCACCCTGTGCCCCCCAAGGGACATGCAACAACTGAAAGCATTAACTCGCCAGCCTCCCATCCCCATGTCTCCCTCTGCACCCATGCAGCTGGAACTGCTCCCCTCAGGTCAACACACTGAAAAACACCCCACACAGGGACAGGATCCCCAACCACAACTGCACCACTGTTTGCCCCCGTGACTGCCATCCAACAACTACAAGCAATGACATGCCAGCCTCCCATATCCCTGTCTGTCTCCCTCCACACACATGCAGACAGACCTGCTCACCTCACGTCAACACAGTGAAAAGCAACCCACACAGTGAAAGCATCCCAGCCAGCAATGGCCCCACTCCCTTTGCCCCTCTGAGTGCCTTGAACCTACCTACACACCTGGCTCACGTCCATAGCATTTCACCAGAAATCACACTCTCAGCCTTCAATGATATGCAGTGCATAAAAGTATACAGACAGGTCATCCTTGAGGTTTCCTGTATGAAACAAGGTAACCTGAACGCCATCGTCTACACAATCTCAACAACTGGAAGGGCACATCAAAGAGCGTGAGCACCAATCAATCCAACAAAATCTAAACTCATTAACAGAGTAATCACTGCAGTGAAGCAAACACATTGTCACCAGCGCACGTTATGCACTCTGGACACAGGGGTTAGTCTGCCTTGGGATGAAGGCACAAACTTAGCCATCGATTGCAAGCATAAAAATCGGGCACACTCACTGTCAGGTTTACAGGCTGTCTTTAGGGTAGACTTGGATGCAGCAGGGGCAAGGGACACCAACGGAGGGATACAAGGTCTGGGCAGTGGGAGTACACATGCAGGAGCAAATAAGGTGTGCCACCCCCACTCCAGACTCTGCCCCAACCACCTACCCCCCTGTGGCCACAATATTTCATGGGCAGGTCATCACTCACCAGTTGTTGATTCCACCTCAAACAGATCACACCCCCCAGATTATCCTTTTCCAGGTAACGGGCAGGGATCATTGGGTCATCTTGTCAGATTGTGTGGCAGTGTTGAAGGAAGTCAAGGCACATCTCATGGAGGGCACAGTTGTTGATGCAAATGGCCATGAAGATCGTACGCCAGACAATGGGAAGACAGTGGATCACACCTAGTGCAGGAGTCATGTGTACCTTGGGGGTGAGTGCAAGGATGAGGAAGTTTGTATTGTTCAGGATAGCTTGCTCAGATGATATTCAGGGCCATACCCATGAATGGAATAAGAACGGTCTAAGCAGGATAGGATCATTTCCAACATTGACTCTGTGAGGGTGGGATAGGCAAGGGAAGGATCCTTCAAGAGGGGTAGATGACGGGAACTACGAGCTGTGTCCATGTGTTGACAGAGTGATCCGTCACTATCCATGGTGCATCACAGTTACGCCACTGAGCTGGATGCAATGGGAATGTGGTCTAGGAAGCACAGCCAGGAGGTGGCTTGGTGGAAGAGTGTTGTGTCACTGCAAATCACGATTACGCTCCCAACAGTATACATGAGGAGGTGGCTAGCTGCCAGGCAGTGTTTGGTCATTTGCATCGCCCGAGGTGAGGTCACGATGGGGAGCAGCCTAGGTCTTGGTGATCTGTGAATGGATGTGTGTGCAATCCATGTAGTTGTAGCAGGACAGGTCATGTGAGCGGGTAAGGGTGCAGTAGGCTCATGCACAGGTTGAAGAGTAGTGTGGATTGGGAGTACACCTGCACAAAACTGTTGGAGACAGGGGGAGAGGAGAAGGGTGGTATGAAGAAGAGTTAAGAAACATCCGCGAGACAAGAGGTGAACAAGCCAAATACAGAATCTGTGAATGAGGATGCTGTCGTTGAATGTGTCAAAGGTTGCCAATGGCTCACAGGGGATACATGTCACACATCCTCCTGAGTTTGCTGTCCTTTGCGGAAGTGCAACCAGAAACTCAAAGCACATGCATGGATGATCAAGGCAATATGCACACACAGACCTGGACAAACTCACATCTCACCGACAGTCACCAACACAAATTCACATATCCATGCAAACCCTACATGTGCCACTGCATGCCAATATTGTGGTGCACACTTAACCAGCTATTGACTTGATTGACAGTGCACAACCTTACCTGCCAGCATAGCCGTTCTGATGTGATTCCCTCATCCCCTCCACTTAACACTGTGCCTCCGCATTGGGAAATGAAGGGCCAGTGTTTGGCAGAGGGCATGGGGACTAGCAAAGTGAGAGGGTGCAGGGTGGACCTCTCATGAAGTGCAGGTACTGGATCAGGCAGGATCCCTGCAACAACATGGGACATTGGATTGCACCACCTATGCGAGTAATTCATGCAGACTGCACATGTGTACATCAATGTTTAGTGTGATCTGCACCTGTATGTGTGATCCTGTTGGAATCAAGTGAACTATGCCAGTTGACACCACTGTACATGGCCGCATGCACAGTCCTTCACTCAGAAAGACCTTGAGACGTCTAGGACACATCTGTCAATGTTTAAACAAAAAAGAAAGTGTCCATACCAGACAGGGGTGAAACACAAAGGAAAGTGTGTTCATCTTATACAGAGATTTAAAAAAAAGAAAAACAAGTGTCCATCTTTGACAGAGAAGAACACAAATGTCCAATTTGGAAGGGTAGGAGGAGTGTGGGTGTGTCCATGTCCACATAAGTAAACGGAAAAGAGTCAACACAAAATACCCCCAAAAAATACCCCCTCCATGGGCTCATGGACATCACAGCATTAGTGGTAGAGGTGGCATGGGTGGTCGGGAGTGCCATCATGTGGTGGATCCTCAAGTGGGGGTCATGGTGCATCCTGTCCATGCAGTGCCAAAGCCTGGTCTTCATTTGCTAGGACCAGCCATCGCACAGATGCATGCTTTAGCATCCACATGGCAGAGAGGTCTCAATGAACTTCCTCCCGAATAGCCACAGAGTCTGCATGAGGGTCTGCTTGTGTGCTCACTCATGAAGCATCTGATTGCTGGGAGAGTGGCTCCCTTAAGGCATCCATCTCCTTGTGGATCTGGGACCTTGCAGCCAAAGGTTAATCATGCAGTGAAGTCCTCAAGCTCTCCATCTTACAGTGATTGAAGTGTTGAGATGCTAACATCTCCAGCTGCAGGGCTGTTCTGTGTGCGGCGACATCTCGGTGCCGGGAGTCCTACAGGGACGTCAGATCAGCCCATTAGCTTTTGATGTTGGCCTCTTTGCCGAGTTTGTGGGAGAGCCTTGAGGACTGCATTTCAGCATGCATTGTCTTCGACAGGCTGGTCCTCAGTTGCTGCTGATGTTCCCGAGAGACCAGATGCTGTGCATCTCAGGCAGCTGGTGAGGAGCTATTCTCATCCAGGTGATGGATGTCCATGGCCATCTCCTGCATGACCTCACCATGTCGGATGGTCGCATGCAGCATCTGCGGCCCACACTCCACCTCTCCAACATCCACATGTCCACCACGTGTGCAGGGCCAATGGTGGTGGGATTGGCGTGTTCAAGGGCCCTTCACAGTGGAACCCCTGCCCTTGGCTGCACATCTGCAACCCTCCATCAGACATCAGTTCCTGATCCCAACAAAGCGGGATTGCTTTTAGGCTATAAAAGCAAGGAGTGTTACTTTTATGCTATAATCTGTTTTGGGGTTTTATCTGAATAAAGCTGTGTGATGATGAATAATCATCTGCCCTCAGAAAGAAATGGATCCGTTGGAGATGACATAGAGATGACATAGAAGGTGCTGATTTTAAATTATCCTGGAAGGTGAACTGTATCCAGCATAAGGTGACTGGTGACTTTACTTATTCTAACTTCAAAATAAAATTCAAGAATAAATATCTAAAATAATTTCTTTGATCATTATCATATAGAATACTACCCCAGTAGGCTCTAGCAACACGCTACTGTCACTGCACCCCAGCAAATAAGAACAAGGACAACCGATAATGCAATTCAGCTAACCATTAAAAGCTATAATGCAAGAAGTGCTGTTTGTAACACCATAACTTCTACTTTTTGTGATTCTTCAATTGATAGACCAGTGTGCACTTCTGATGCAGTGGTAGTGTGTGTTTCTGAAGATGATCAAAAAGGGTGAGTTGGGCAGAAAGCAATGGCTAAGCAAACATCCCATCAATACTGCATCTATTGAGGTATCTGCTGGCATGTCCAGCACCGTTTGGGATGGGCTCAGGTTCCTTTCATGGAATAGACCAGGTTTGAATAAGCTTGTGCCTTGTGTCACAAGGCCATTAACATAGCTTTACCAGGAAAGAGGGGGGTTCTGAAACCTGCTCCGGACCTTTGGACAACACCAAGATCCCCAAACCTCATTTCGCCATGTGCCCATATGCATGGGGATGGTATCCCCATCTCCTATAATCTACCTCAGAAGTAGGACACTTTCTGGAGTCCACCGGACTGAGCGGCATGGAGAGTCGGGCAGCCTTTTACCTCAGTGCACAGTAGGAGGAGACAGGGTTGACCTGAAGATGTGTTGTAGACCATGGCAGCGCAGGAAGGTGAGGTCGCAGCAGTGAACATCAATGGAGCCGCAGCTGCATGACAATGGGAGGGACATCCTGATGCTCCACAGTATGAGTGGGGGCAAGCCGTTGTGGAAGCCAGTCCCAAGAAGAGAAGTGATGGCAGCTGTGACTAGGCCAGAACTGGGGCCCTGTCGCTGCACTGCAGTGTCTGGGTCTCTTGAAATGGGAGGCACCGGGCCGGTGCAGTGACAGAGCTTTTAAAATCTTTGACCACGGTCCTGCTAAAACCACCAATGACATTTGCTGTGTGAAAGTTTTTCATCCCATGCACATGCCCGCTTAAGGAAACAAGCCAATTAGATGGGCTAGCGTGAAAAGCCACTCATAGGAAGGAGGGGACATAAAAGGTGAAAGCAGGAAGTATGAGGTGGGTGATGTAATGGGTGAAGGCAGTAGTGGAGTCGAGGAGGACCAAGAGACCAGGGTGGTGGTGTGTGGAGAAGATCAGAGGAGAAAGGCTACTGTGGAGTGAGTGAGCATGAGTGGTAGTGAGTTGAGAGAGAGTGGTAGTGGCAAGTGTAGAGCAAGTTGAAGAGTGAGTACAAGGAGGTGGTAGTAGTGAGGGGTGCTGAGAGAGGAGAGGTAGTTCTAGTGGGACATATTATATGTGAGAGGGAGATTTAGCGGTAGAAGAGGAGTGGTAGTAGTAAATAGGTGCTATAGTAGCAGAAAAGAGAAATAAAGGTAGCATTATGGAGTGGCACTAGTAGCAGAGAAGAGAAATTGTAGTATTAGCAGAGAAGCAGTAGTAGCAGAGAAGAACATTTGTGTTGGGTTGAAGAGGAAAAATGTTAGTGGAGCGAGGAGAGGAGTAGTAAATACATGATTAGTAGCAGAGAAAGGAAGCATGCAGTCATAGTAGTGAGTGGAGAAGTAGTATGCAAAGGAGAGTGGGAGGAGGGAAGAGGTCAATATTTTAGGGTAGATGCAGGAAGGCAAAGTAAGACATTAGAGGGATAGATGTTGGGTGGAGAGTAGAAGGGAATAGGAAAAGGTAGGATAGTAGGGCAAGGTGAGACACTGCATGATTGACTCAGACTATTCCAAAAGAGTCAGTGCAAGGCACTATACCCAGTACTCTATAGAACACTAGGGGTAGATTAGGGATAGCTAGGAATCCCCAAGCGAGTCATTGCTTTATGGAAACCATTGCCACCATTAGACCTAACACACAGACAGAAGGGGGTTACTTGCACTAACTAAGGATCAGGATGCCTGCGTTATGGGTGGTAACCCAAAGGAGACGGGAGAGAGGGATGGCTCTATTGCCAACTTCCAAAGCCCCTTTAATGAATAAACATGCTGTGATTCCAAGTAAGTCACCCACTTCCACTATAGAACTAGGAATAAAGACCATTGGACCACCCTAAGGTGTCAAAGTGGATTCGTAGGTGACACTCTGTCACACCTAATCAGGAAATATGATGTCGTATACTTTCAGCAAGCATTGCTCTCACAACTATTATTTTGGGAGTGCTGCACTCATTTTCAGATTTTAGCTTCGAAAGGAGATTGTAGTGTGCCAAAGGGATCATATGTTTGGATAATAGCCTAGTAAAAAGCAATCTTCAAAGATCTTGAGTTGAGGCACACAGATGCCCAGGGCATCTGAGTGGTGCTTGATTATGAGTGTAAAGTGTACATTTGTAATCTGTATAACAAGTCCTGTGGATCAGAATGTATCCCAACTCTGCAGTTAGTATGGAGAGTCAATGTAGAATATCGCTCTGCCTGATAGATGAGTGTTTGGGACTTTGTTTGTAATTTGGGCCAGTGAAGGATTTTGGGGCATCTAATGGAACATTATTCCAGACATCTTTATCACCCTGGTGCGTGTGTTAGTGAAAGCGCTTCCCAATGTTGAACTCCCAACCATAAAAGAATTCCAAGACAAAAAAAGGGCCTCATTATGAGTGTGGCGTTCCAGAAACAAGGGAGCCGGTAAGCTTACCGGCACCATTGTTTCCGGACCATCACACTACAAGTCTGCCTGCTTGGGCCCTTGCACCCGTAAGTCTGACTGGTCGCAATAGCCCGGTAGGCAGATTTGTCATGGAAGCACTGGCACCGCTAGCAACGGTACCGGTGCCGGTGACTCTGAGTCCCCTATGGGGACTCACCAAATCCGACGCCTGACTTCCCGCACCGCTGGGACTTGTAGTGTCCCGGTAGCACCGGGAAGTCAGACGCCAGAAACAGTGTTTCGGGGTCAGCGGCAACCCGCGGTGGCAATGGCGGGTTACCACCGACCTGTAATGAAACCCAAAGTCTTTCAGATCAGTTGTTCTTTTGGGTTAAACTGAACAAAGTCATGCTAGCAAAGGTTATTAGTAAAAAGGAAAAGTGGTAAGATGCACAGTGTGGCACAAGGACTGGATGGAGCAAGGGAATGTTATCAGCCATCTCCTTCCAGACTTCAAGAAGAGATTCAGTATGTTGAGCCACGGTTTCAGGCTCCAATTGGTACTGTCAACATATGTTGTGTTAAGGAGACAGTGTCTATATGTTGTTTTAGTAGACATACAGACCATATTTTATGGGATGTTAAGGAGATAATTGTGTCATTCCTTGTGACTATATGTACCCACACTGCACTGCTGAGTGACATCCACAATTGTATACAGGCAGTTCGTCATCAGTGAGATGGGGCTTTTTGGGTGAAAAAGGAGTAAGCAGGGCTTTAAGTGAGCTGGGGCTAGCTGGGGCTGATCCGTGGCAGTCTCCTAAAAATGCAATCGAGCCGGGGCCACCTCTGCTCCCACCACCCCAACAGCAACGAAATCCACTATTTTTTTATTTTATTTCCCACTCCAGAGGCTCACTCGGCGCAACAAGGACAGCCACTTCTGGTGATAAGCCAGTGTCAAATCGCTCTGTGCTATTTGGCAGGTGCTGGATTTCTTTTCTTTCTTTCAATAGATTTCTTGACACATAAAGCCCAAAGGAAATCCAGCATTTACCAAACGGCTATTTGGTAGATGCAATGCTTGATTTCTTTTGTTTCATTGAACAGACTGCTTGCCACCACTTACCTTATAGCACAGTGCAATGTGACACTGGCTGGTCACAGCCAGGGCTCGGGTTTGAATCCCTAGCACGGGAAAATAAAATAAAAGTGTATTTTCTTGCTGTCAGGGTGCGAGTGGTGGGTAATTGCACTCAATATGCATTTAAATGACTACCATTAGCGTGTCAGTGTCCCCCACAGCATCCAGTTCTAAGCAGCCCCCCTTATGTGGGACCATGGCACACTAATGGTCGTCATTTAACAGTATATTCTTTCAGCTCCATCCACTACTTTTGTTTTTTACACATTTCGTTAATGAAACCTTTACACTGCCACAAATACATTCCATCATTATAAATTTGTCATTAAAAAAATGATTTTCACTAAAATCCAATAATAAGAATACTAACAAACAATACAGCACAGATAAAATCATCATCTCTCCTCAAACATGTGTCTGAGTATTCCATTATCAATAATATCAGCATTATGTTCTCCTTGCAAAAACATTGCAAGTGCCACTAATGTATTTCCAGACTAAACATGCAGCATGAGTACTGACCCTCAAACTTACCACCACTAATGTTGACCAGAATTGATCTTCCTCAATGTCCTTTGCACGGGCCACCCATTTCTGATAATGCGCCTCATATATCCGCTTATTCAGAACATTGGGTCAGTAGCAGCAATCCACTGTGGAGGAGGGCAGTAGCCGCAGCCCTCGAGAACCAGGAGCTGCACTTCATCACACGGACCAGCCGTGCACCGCATATCCTCAACACCCAGGAAGCATCAAGGGTGAGGATCATATTATTAGGTCTCATATGTATGCGCTCTGGGCATACTAGTACCTTTTGCAGCATTTGCACACCGTGCCTTCCCAGGATCTGAAGCGCACCGCATTATTCGATCTGCCTGACCTTGGCAGAATCTTCCGCCTGACCCTGCAATGGCGGGCGCATTGCAGCCACAGTGTGAGGCTCTGGCCGCGTGGCTTCGTTTCTAGGAAACATAAGCTCTTTTGTTCAATCCCCATCCACCGGCAGGCGGAAACGCCGGCCACACCACAAAAGCCCACACAAAGGCCCCTGTTTGCCTTCTGTTTGCATCATGGAGCGGCTAGGAGCTCCTTACACCCACTTCTGCGGCCGTAGCCGTCCTGTATACTGGACCCGCTAGAACCAAGGTCCACCATCAACAGGTAACATTTGCATCAACGCCATTCCCACAGCCTTGTTACCGTCATTGTTTCCCAACAACATTCGTACGAACTATATGACATTTCTTAAATGTGCACACTTGCTTTCCCTGCAACTTCGACCTGTGATCCAAGACAAGCCTTGCTGTGCAACTGTAACACAATGCACTGAACCTCTACATAATAGTAACTTAGCCTATCAGTCTTGCCTCACACACGCCCTTAGACTAGGCCTGCCTGTTTGGCTGCATCCCACTTTGTCTGATATTTTCGATTTAGAATTGCTTTATGTATCCTAGCCCCCGTGCCTCACTTGAACCAGCTGATGTACTACGCTCTTTAGCCTCTTTGCAAATGTTTCGAACTTAGATGCCTTTTAGCCTCTCTGCCATGTTTGATCTTAGATGCTCTGTAGCTTTTTGCCAATGTTCGAATTTAGATGATTTTAGCCTCTTTGCCAATGTTCAAATCTAGCTGATTTTAGCCTCTTTGCCTATGTTCGAATCTAGATGCTTTTTGCCTCTTTGCCAATGTTCGAATTTAGATGCTTTCAGCCTCTTTCCAATGTTCGAAACTAGATGCTTCCAGCTTCTTTGCCAATGTTTCGAATTTAGAGGCCTTTAGCTTCTTTGCCATGCCTTGCATCTAGATGGTAACCTTAGTGTAACCTAGAGCATGTCATTTAAACTGGAACTTCCAGCTTAGGTCCATACCTTAATGCGCCCCGGCCCAACTGGCATCCACTAAGCCAATCCCTAACCCACCTATACTCTCACCACCACGTAGAATGTGTCCATCTACTACTAGCTTGCTCGCCTGTGTCCTTATCGTCCTAAACACTGCAATTCAGCTTAAGATGGCTCCACATCTACCCAACATGCCTTCTCCAACCTTGCTCATCGACCAGGGACGCCAGCTAGACATAATCAACCCTCAGCTACTACACACTAGTCTCCCTCGCACTACCACAGTTAGGAACCTAGGCCTTAGAGCCAGGCTAGCTAAAATTTACGAGCCTTTTGCCCGCTCACTGCCTACTTAACAGAAGTCTATAGAGCAGCAGCCTCAATTTAGATCCTACACTGAAACCGCTAATCCACCCCATAACATCATTCCCAGATCTCTGCATAACCTTCCCAGTCAGGGCACTCACGAACTAACACAGGACAAACGTCACACTAATACCACCAAAAACTTAGCCACCACCACTAAAATCAAGGGAGCCTTGATCTATGCCAGATCATTAATAGTTCATGCTACAGAAATCTCAGACCTGATCCTTAAAGACGATCTTGATTTCCTTGCAATCACCGAGACCTGGCTATACCCTGCAGCAGGCCCGAAGCTCATGCTAGCAGTCCCAGATAACTACTCCATCCTGAGGCAAGATCGTCCCAACTCCAGAGGAATGGGTGTCGCCATTATACACAAATGCAGCCTACACATGAGACTAGCAACTCCCACTAATGTTCTCTCCTGCGAAACACCATCAGTCAAAGGCCCACTCAATAACACCCAAACCCTCAATATTCATTTGATTTACCGCCCACCAGGCCCCATCGGTACCTTCGATGAAGACCTCAATGCCATTCTATCCAGCAACCTCAAAAGCTCTTCTCAAGTTCTCACCCTGAGAGACTTTAACATGGGTTTTAATGACCCGACAGATCAAACAGCCAGCACTATAGCCACCACTCTTGATGAACTAGGCTTTGAACAAAGAAGCCTGGCACCCACTCACTTGAAAGGTAGAATACTTGATTGGGTGGCTGACCACAACTGCCTAACGAATAGCACAAATATCTCACCACTAAGCTGGACCGATCACCACCTGGTATCGTTCTTGTTATCTACCGACAGGCCCCCACCTCCGCCCATCACCATAGCCCCCCTACTTTCACCAGAAACAAGAAGAACATCACACCAGAAAGACTCATCCCGAAATGACTCCCGATACTCAACACACTCTCTGACAACTTGGATCCAGATATCCTTGTTGAAGAATACAACAAGGCCATGGCTACCTCGTTGGACATCATCGCCCCACTTAAACTCAGACCTAGTAAACCGAAAATGCACCTCAACAAATGGTACACACCGTTCCTTAAAAACTTAAGGCAGCAAAAGAGAAACTGCAAGGCCACCTGGAAAAAATCCCCTTCAGCCGCAAACAAACTCAAACTTTCCAAACTAGCCGCACTTTACAAAAAATAAATCTACATGGCTAAAAAACCTCCTTTGACTCTCGCATATCCCAAGCCAAATCTAACATGAAAGAATTCTTCTAAATACTTAAAGAAGTCGAAACTCCTATACTACCACCTAACACCTGCACCAAAGATAAAAACTGGTGTTCAGAAATTCAAAATGCCTTGGCAAACAAGATTGTGACCCTTCACAGTAAAATCTCTAGTAAAAAAGCTGCCCTGAAAGACACGCACCCATCCAAAAGCCCGGATAAGTGCACGACCACAGATCCTACCCGCTTTAAGTTCTCCAAAGTCAATATTCTTGACATGGAAAAAATTATCTTGTCGTTGAAACCTTCTAACTGCCAGGGAGATTTGTGCCCAGCACAGCTTATCAAAGATGCTGCCTGTGACCTTTCACCCTTCGTCACCAAACTGATCAATACCTCCTTTACCACTGGATCCATCCCCACCAACCTAAAACAATCCTGGGTACTTCCATTACTTAAAAAACCTACTTTTGACCCTGCCATACCCACTAATTACCGACCTATAATGACTGTTCCCTTCCTGTTAAAAATCCTAGACAAGGTCGTCTATGTACAAATACAGAAGCTCCTGGAAGAACACCACCTCTTAGGATCTAGACAATCTGGGTCCCGCCCTCAACATGGGACCGAAACTGCACTCATCGACCTGAAAGCTCAGATTGATACACTCAGAGACAAAGGGCAAGTTGCCTTGCTCCTCCTCCTTGACCTATCTGCAGCTTTCGACTTGGTTGACCACTCTGTCCTATGCTCACACCTCCACACAGCAGCACACTTCTCTCCCAAAGCCATTACTTGGATCACTTCATTCCTTAACGGAAGAACTATGAGGGTCTTCTCCCCCATTGCTTCAGCAGACTCTATACCCATAACCTGCGGTGTCCCACAGGGCTCCTGCGTCTCCCCCACACTGTACAACATATTTACCAAGCCCCTTTTTCAATGATTTGGATAGTCTTGGTATCACCTACACTAACTATGCAGATGATACCCAGATCCTCCTTCCACTTTCTGGAGATTATGGAAAGGATTTGGCCTTGCTAAATAGGGTGTACATCATCATTCAGGCATGGATGGCCACTCATGAACTATGCTTGAACGATGAGAAAACGGAGCTCATCATCCTGGGCACTACGTTCAGTCTAAAGAAACTTAGTCCAGCCTACAACTCCTTCACGATAGATGGGAACAATATCAAAGTTGGACAGGAAGTCAAAACACTGAGATTCTACCTGGATTCTACCCTTTCCTTCAAAACACAACTGAGTTCCCTGGCATCATCAACGGCATACACCTGCAAATTAATCCGCTCAGCCAAACCATTTCTGTCAGACAACCGCTGCCTCACACTCGCTAGAGCCCTTATACTATTCCACCTTGACTACTGTAACGCCCTCTACTTGGGAACCTCCAAGGCTACCACCAGCAAGCTACAAACCCTCCAGAACAATGACTGGAGAGCAGCCCTAGGTATCCCCAGAAGAGAGCACATCTCAGGACTCCGCCAAATGTACAACTGGCTCCCCACTAGAGACAAAATTCTATTAAAAACGGCCTCAATCACACACAAATCTCTCAACAATGCAGCCCGATCTACCTGATTAACAGATTCCACAGACAAGCCTCCTTGAGACCCTTAGAACGGCATACAAAGACTGCCTATTTGTCCCAAATTTCAAACTCGCCACCATAGTAGGTAACAGTTTCCCGGTTCAAGCAGCCAAACTATGGAACTCCTTGCCCCCTAACCCGAGAGTAGACTTGCTCTATTTGAACTTCCGCTCAAAGGTAGTCTCATGGCTGAAACTGAAGGACCACTAAGATAGCCAAGTGCCCAGGCTACCCTCTTGCTATCCGCACACTGTGTCACCACGTGGGCCCACCTTTGTACTTTGTATATACTGTATATTTTGCCTGCTCTCCTACTCTGCCTTGTCTATACTCCCTTTTGCCATTATGTACATTCTTCACTTTGTAACTAAGCTTCGCATATTCTTGTAAATGCTGCGCCCTGATATCCCTGGGTATATCAGCGCATTATAAATAATAAAACAAACAAACAAACAATAAATGTCTAGTACGCTCAAGAGATTTTTGACATATGCCGCATACCCTTTGCTCAACCGGTATAGCCTCCCAAGACCGTGTTATCATGTATGATGGAAGTAGATTAAACCGGAGCAACGTAATAAAGTGCCACAACTAGTGTTCAACAATATATCCTGCCAGCTCAATATAAGGGTAGCTTGTTTGGAATATTAATTCAGCACAGGCTTACCATGCAGATATTCGATGACCTGAACTCTGTCATCTGTTAGCCTTATCTATTAACCTTTTCCTGAAAATAAAGTAGGGCTGATCTTCAAATTCAGTACAAGCTCTCTTAAGCTGTTTCATTGCATAAGTATCTCCTTTTTTTGTACCTCCCCCCCTCATATGCCAGCTGTGTATTTTTTCTCCTTTAATAACCAGAATTTTCTGGAGCAACAAAGATCTTTTCACTTTAACCTGTGATGATAAAAATATCAAATCATGTTCTAGACGTATAGCCTTAATTGGCAATGAGCTTGGCAGCCCCAAGTTGTGGCGCCAAAGTTTGCTCTCAAGTAACTTGAGCCATTGAACTTGTTTTATGTCTCAAGGGCGTACAAGATTGCTGATACTATGCTAGTTTTATAAATCTGTATCATACCTTCCAATGGATATCCACCCTTGGTGTGTATGAATGATTTATTTATAAAAACATCTACTTAGAAATGTGGGGGCAACATAAAACTGCATCAATATATCTGACCGTGTGGAGGATAGTAAGGTACCAAGATATAGATATGATGTCACCTCCTCTACATTGACATTATCAATTCTCTAGACACTTTTTCCATACATCTTTAATATTCAGATAATGCCACCAGACTGTGTTGCATACCAATAGGCGTTCTATCAAAGAGCAATATATCATCCGCACATGACAAGCATGGCACTGGCATATAAGATTACCTAGGTGAACGATTATTGCAGTTCAACCGGGCCTGGTCCATGTCAGCCAGGTAGAGGTTAAATAATAAAGGGGGCATAACACGCCCCTCTTTCAGCCCACCTTTAGTCAGAATATGTTCACTCAGGCTCCCATGCATTTCAAGTCTGACCCTCACAGATGTACTGTGTTTTATGAGACTACGTAGGGCAGGATTAATACCCCAATTCTGGAATTTAGCCCAGAGCCTCTGTCACAAAACTCTGTCAAAAGCATTTGGGTAGTCAATAAACGCTCGGTAGAATGGGATTTTAGCTTCTGTTGAATTCCGTATGAGCTGCTGAGCCACCCAAATATTGTGAATAGTGCCATGTTTAAAAGCCTCTCTGATATCTAGAGAGGAGGAGTTTCTCATACAACCATATCCACATCTCATCCAGAAGAAAATTACAAAATAGTTTGCCAGTGTCGTCCAGCATCGCTAACGATCTGTAGTTCACTGGATCATCCCTAGCACCCTTCTTAAATACTGCAATGAGAAGGCATTCTCTCCATGACTCCCAGATGACACCATATTCTAAGATTTCCTGATATATTCTATGAAGGATACCAGACCACAGCTCAGCATTTTTTTCCATCACCATATTCAAGAGCCCACCTGGTCCCGGGCAAGAGAGATGTTCATTTTACCTATCCTTTCCTTAATATCCTCCTCCGACATACTAAAGTCTGTGTTATGGACTTGGCTCATTGAGGGGGTCTTTGTCACCTCAGTTGTCATCACTTTCCCATATAATTTTCCTCAGTGATTACCCCACTCTTCTTGGCTTTTCGGGTTAATTTCACTCTTATCACTTCCATTTAAATGCAACCTCAAAGTCTGCCATAAAGCTTTACTATCATGCTTCCGTATTGCATTGTATAGAGCCAGCTGTCTTGAAGTATGTATTGATTTATTTATTTATTGGACATTTATATGGCACCTATACACAAGTTTTCCAGGCACATTAGTGGAGAGTTTATGCATCCACAACCAGTTCTTATACATGCTGCGGAATGTGGCAATCTTACCAAATCCAAGACTTGCTGCATCCTGTCCCCTCACTTACAGCCTCTTAATGACTCATGCATTCTATTGTAGTGTCCCTTTTCTTTGTCTATAGCATAATCATATGTAACCTTTCTCACTCTTTTGTTTCGCAGTGCCATATTGTTACGATAGTAGGAAAGAATGTTAATTATTCCATCAGCACCCTTTGCCTCCAATTCTTTCCATACCATCATATCAAAATGTAGTCTGTTATTTAGATTATTAATTCTTTGCTCAAACAAAATAATGTTGTTGCCCTGTGCGTTTTGCCTCAAATACTCCCTCCAAAATATCCCGATTTCTCTAAGCAGAGTTTGTAATCCAACATTTTAATATTCTGTGGTAAGTATGTTTATTGTCTATCATCTGTAATGTCTCTGTGTCCCAATCCATGGAGTACTTAACAAAGATATAATCCACCCTGCGAACATGTCTTCCATAGGTCCAGGTGTAAGAGTGGCAATCCACCATACTCTTAGGAATATCTAAATAACAAAACCCATAGGACAGCAGAAAGGTTTACAATTTCAGGTCTTGTTTTACTTGCGGACACCCACTCACCATCAGCCCTAACTCATCGTCATAGTCAACAAAGAGGAGACTACAGAGGTTTGTACATTCAGGAGGGTAATTCCTGGAACATAAACACAATAACTCATCATCAGCCACACTTTTTGCACTATCACAGTGGGCATTAAAGTCGCCACATACTATCATGTCATTTGCAGGGGAAAGTCCATTCCCATTCCATCATTATCTCCACCATGGTCTCTATAATTTGGGGTGCCCGGGGTGCAAATAGTTAATATAAATTACATAGTTAATGTATCTACTGCACAAGCCAAATCTCCTGAAGAAAAAAAGAAAAGATGGCTGCTCTCATAAGAAAAGTGACTTGGTCCCTTTTCCATTTCCTTGCCGACCGTGCGTGGGAGGAGTGCCAGGACCGGAGCACAAAGCTCTGGTCCAGCATGTAAGTGGGGGTGTGTGGGGAATGGTTATAATGTCATTAGTGGGAGGGGTAGGGCATATATGGGTAAGCAACAGGGAAAGGCTCCCTGTTACCTGCCACAATCAAGATGGCACCATTCGGGGAAGGTCCTCGGGTGGCTGGAAAGAGCGGGCGGTACACACTGTATTCTCACCAGCTCTCCCTTCCCCAGGTGCGAATGTAAAATTCATAGGAGTTGAGACTACTTAAGAATCCAACATTCCAATGCTTCAAGGTATTGCTTTTGGAGAAATATATATATATATATATATATATATATATATATATATATATATATATATATATATATATATATATATATATTTCAAATGAGAACTGTCATTAAATTCATCAGCTTAAAATGTTTTCACCAGCAATCTATCTCCAAAGCTGTAGGCAGCTCATTTTCATTACATTGAAAGGTAGTGAAAACGCCAAGGGATTTTGCAAAGTTTATTAAGCCAGTACAATTCTTGACTGAATGATGTTCAGGAAAACATTATATTTCTCGTAGCAGGTGTTTCCAGAAGAAATGTCCCCAGATATTTAGCAACAGGAGGCCGCATTCTGCCTGCACTATACAATAAATTCAAAGCATAGCCATAACATTGAACCCCACAATATCCAGATGTGAGCTGCAGGAAATTCTAGAAAAGTCTACTCTTCTATACACTACTCTTCATTTACGGGTTGTGCGAATGCGTGTGTGTGCAATGTTTTAACTCTATTTGGCATATCGATGAACACATGAAAAATTATAAGATAAGCATTTCCTTTTGCAACATTTTCAGCTCCCAAATGTTTCTTTTCTCGTGCGCATCTTTGCTTCAATCACCACACAAAATACTTTACTTGAATCCTGAAACAATATGTGCCATTTATGAAGGTTCCTTTGAGCAATACCTTTGAATGGGAGGTGCAATGGTTGTTTTGCAAACAAATAATTGCTAGGTTTCCTCCTTCCGACTCCTTCCAAACACACGTTATGTCCTTTCAAATCTTGACAGAAAAACTCCAGCCTATAGACACATTGGGGTTCATTGTGGGCCCTCTGTAAAAGGGCTGTGGCAGGAATCAACAATGTAAAAGACTTGCATAAAGCTTTTTACGCTGTAGATTCCGACTGCAGCTATTTTCCTGCACTTGATTGGCGGATAGGAGGGGTGGAACGTGACCCCCATTTCCTACACCTCCCTTCCTCTCCACCATACAAATACCTGAGCATATACCCCCAAATGTATTCTCATGCCAGAACAAATGCTATGGATCCGTATGGTGTACGCTGGCCTGTTGCGCGATTATCAATTCTCTTTTATATCAAGATGGACAACCAATGAGCTATCTCTATCAGCAGAACACCGGAAGTAATGTTTTCAGTTCTCTTTGCCTGTAGTGTGATTTCCTGTACCAGCGTATGAGTACCTGATGACTGTCCTTGGGTGGTATTGGTGTGCGGTATAAATCAAAATAAAATAACATACATATGAACTAAGTAACTTTATTCACTTCCTTTGCATCCTGGTGCTAGCATAACACGCACATGCATTGCTTCAGTTCTCTTAAAATGTGAACTGGTAACCTTGAACACATTTACTAGCATGGGCCAGCAATTACATGTTTAATTTCTTTTGACACTTTAATTTGAACATAATTGACTCAGTTAATTTCTGAAATAACGCTTTCTCACCAATGGGATTTAAGTTGGCAACATGAAGTACATTTAGCAGGATAAAGGGTGCACTACTTTTACTTGAAGAACATATAGCAGTATGTACCATAAATGGCTTGTTTTCAGTTCTTTTAGAGTTGAGCTGACCCACAAAAAACGGTAATAGCAGTTCTCTATGCCAATATTCTTTGTTTAAGTGGGCACTTAGAACCACATCAATCGAAATGCAATATGACAATGGTTTCTATATCTCAGTTTGCTTTGTTTTTAAGCCACGGTGAGCACTACATTTACTGACATGCATCCAGCTTGTCAGTTAACTCCCCTATGCTTCAAACCAGTGCTTCTGTCACAGGCCTGAGCTGGTATGGTACCCTCCATTTGAAGAGAGAGTGGCACACTGGATACTGTAATGGAGAGTTCTGCAGACATATAGGAATAGGCTGTTAATGTTGTCTCACAAAATTAAACAGAATGGTGTACGGTTTCCCAAAATGGCAGCCTTCTGAGCAGGTTGATATTACATTGCCTCACTCTGAATGCTCAAAAAATGGAGGATGAGTAGATTTCTGTGTCTGGACCATAAGGCATGACCCAGGCTACTATACTCACTAGGCAATACCTTGTATGGGTCCAGCAGGAGCTCAAGTGGCTGCCTCCTGAAATAGGAACAAGCACATGGTTAATTCATCAGAAACAATGGAATACAGAGACATGACAAAGCAAATAGTCAGAAGTGGCCTGCCCAGAACCCAGCAGCCATACTCTGAGCAAAGGACTTTCAAAGTACAAGGGAGAACAAGAAAAATAACACAAGTCTTCTTAGAATATTCCTGGAAAAGAACGGGACGGCTAAGAAATCAAAGGTTAATGTCAGGTTGCTTGATTGTTTTGAAGAGTAGTGAAACCTCCGTCCCCAAGTGCCACAGAGAGAGAATACAAGATTACTCCCTATGCGATCATTGAGGCCACAGGTGGGTAGTTCTTGAAGCTCGGATCCACGGGAAATGTTGAAACCCAAGGCAGCTGTAAACGAAACCTTTATTAGCAATCAACTGAGCACGGTACAAGCAAACAGGCAGCATAAAGAACAGGGCTTACCTAAACTGATGGGTGAGGAAGCCCAGAACCTATGATGGTTGGTAATTCCGTGGAGGGCCACGTGAGCTGGTTTCCCCAATGACAGTAGGGAGAAGAACTGTAGGCTGGGTTAAAACCAAACTTGCCCTCCTGTAACTTGATGAAACAAAAGGACCAAAGTCCAAAATACTTGATAACGTAATGCAGTGAAGAGGAAACAATTCAGGGTAATCCAAGACCGTCCAAAAGGCATTCCGAGTTCGAGATGATCCAGCAAACAGAGCCAAAGACGTGAGCAAAAGCAAATCCAAAAACAATCCAAGAGTCAAGAGCCGTGAAACACAAGGTATCCAAACGCGGTACAGAGTCCTCCAAAGAACAGCTGTGAAGCGCGGACGTTCGGAATTTCAGCTCTTAAATAGCGGAGGCTTCCACGTCACCTGATCCGCGAGTGAGACGGATGAACGCGTCACGTGACCAGCAGACATGACACGTGAGTGTTGTTTTGTTCTCCATGATCTCGGAATCCTGACTGGGGTAACGGGTGTATTGTGAGTGTTGCCTGTCCTATTGTCTGACCTAGATGTTTGTGAAAAAGGGACAGAATGAGAGGACAGCATGACAGTTAATCTTAGAAAATGGGGCGCAAGAGTACTGCAGATTAAGAACAAGCTACAGGGGTGTGGAACAGAGGACTGGAAACTGGACTGCAATAAAGACAAGACGGTCTGAACTGAGGACTAGAATAACAATGAAGGAAGTAGAAACCTTACACCATCTGGTGACAATATCCCTTCAACTCTCTAGTGTATGAGTTAAAACATTGGCTAAATACCTATCCTTTGAAACACTTTAAGTGCCTGATAGAATTTGGCACACTCTTCTTGGAGACCCGCCAACATCCATGATGATTCCTGCTATGCGATTTTTTTTTTTTTTTTTAGGTCTGATTTTCCCAGACCAATTTGGCTACTGTAGTAAACCTATCTGAGAATGTATGCATGGTGATTTCTATCTCACTTCTTCTAATAAAGAGGAATATATGTTTTGTTTTAACAAAGGATATGTGCAGGTTTTGAATTTTAGCTATCTTCGATGAAATTTGTTGCGTAACTATTGCTGCTATCCCCTGGTTTGATGCATTCTAATATGTTTCTTAAATGTTTTCGTTTTACGGTTTTACATTTTAAGCTTGGCTTGTGATGATAATGTTGCATATCTTTGGAACTAATTGCATTATTTGTGATTGTCTTCTTTTTGTGTTGTGTTTTGTGTGAAAAGTTTTATTTTAAACTATGACAAATTAATGAAAGAAAAAAATAAACTGCAAACTAGTGGAAGAAACAAAGGACTGAACCAAGGACTGAGGGCAGAGAGCAAAGGGGCTGCTAGGCAAAGAGAAACAGGGCTAAAGTGCTGAGAGCAAAGAGCTAAGTCTGCAAAAAGGTCACTGAAACTGAAGCAGGTTCTGGCAGCAACAGACACAGCAGGAAATCAGAGTTTAGGGCAAGAGGGTATCTAAAATGGTGCCTTTCAGGAACACAGAGCTCTGCAGCCAGCTGCTTAAATATTCAAACACCCTAGGCTAAATTATGCTCTCTTCGCACCTGGAGCCCTCACCTCGTAGTATTTTTCTTCCCCCCTTTCAGAACCTTGGAACGTGAAATCAAATCAGGAATATTGGACTCCATGGGATTCTAGTTCTCAAACTCTCATATATATATATATATATATATATATATATATATATATATATATATATATATAAAAACGATAAAAGGTGCATTATGAAACTTGAAATACTGTGTAATGCAATATGAAATGTCCAGTACTTTTCATTGGGGATTCCAAGTCAGAAATATGCATGAAGATAGTGCAGGGTGGACTGTTAGCAAGCAAGAGGCAGATTCATGACAGATTCTCAGTAATAATTCTGAGGCTTGTGCTCCTTCCTCCACCTAACCCCCAACTCAATGTTCAGCACTTTCCTCTCCCATTGGTGTTTGCCAGACTTTTGGTGGCTCTGCCTTATTTCCTCTGATTCTTGCTTGAGATGCTTATGCTGTGGCATCTCTCTGGCCCCTACACACCAGCAGCACATGTCTTGTAGGCATTTTATTTGCCTCTCCAGCTCACAAGGTGATTCCAATCACCCCCTCAACCCACCTCAATGTAGTCAAGAGTCAAGCTCACATGGTGTTTTTTTATTTTTTTTTATTTCCAATGTGGCCAATAATCAGGACTCCAGTCATGGAGTTATCGCAAAAATTCAGCTCTGGGAACTCGATGGATTCTTCAGAACTCCCCCATCTTCCTCTATTTTAAGTACCACTGTGGGCCCAGTGAGGCAGTCAATGATAATGGAGAAAGAACCTCCTTTTGTGCCATTGTAGATGTTCAAACAGTTTAACATCTTCACATAAGGCCATGGATTGGCTAATATACTGTAGGGCCTCAACATCGGAGCATGAAAAAGGGATCAGCGGAAATGTAGTACGCCTAGTGGAGCATAAACGATTACGATTGAGTTCATCCATCTGTTGCCCCGGCCATAGCATACATGGATTGTCTAAAATAAAATATGTGCATGCCCTATAATACGACAACTCTCAAAGTTCCATAAAATCATATTGTTACACTCGAGTCATATACAGCTTGCATTTCAGGCCCCTGTAGCAATGTACAAATATCACATAAGATTGTAGTTTATGATTAATGTTGCATGTGTCTGCCCTAACGCTGTTCAGCTAATCAGTCAAAGTAGACTAGTATGAAACTACATTACTTTTCATAGCAAAGGAATCCATAGACATGCGAAATGAAATGAAAAACAGAAATGGCATATTAAAAATGAGAGAAATAAAAAAGAAAATCCTATATTAGATGATTATGCTTTTACATCTGCTTCAGCTGGTGGAATGACCTAGTTGCACTTTGTGCTGGGGTCATAACAGTGGTCTGAATGCTGCTGCATTATTTCCATAACCTGGGTGCAAATGGTCTGATTATTTACTGGTAATCTTCATTGCTCCAAGTCCAAGTCTTCCTCATCAGTCTGTGGAGAACCCTAACTTTACTCCCTATTTGAAATCACTAAGGCTAGAAAAAGGCAAGTGCGAATCCTCCTGGAGACTAGCCCCCCCGAGAAGCGAATAAAGCTACCCTTAGCGACATATCTACAAAATACAAATATGAACTCAAGTGAGCCTAAAGAGAAAGCTTTGCTACAATAATGCAAGCTAAATCAGGAACTAAGGAGCTCTTTACAATCCTAAAGGAACTGGAGAACCCTACCCCGGTACTTGATAACTGCATCAAAAACAAGGTGGTGCTCTAACATACAGAAAGCCCTGGGTGACAAAATTGCCACACTCCAAACTAAAATTGACAAGAAAAAACAAAACTTACCTCCCACAACCACCCAAACTAACACACCTCGCACTACGGCCAAACCTGAACTAAGATTGAACTTCACCAACGTGTCCATACTGGAGGTTGAAAAAATTATCCTATCACTTACCACGCTTGTCCAACCTTTTTTTTTTTTTTTAACTTGTTTATTTTCATTCGGCATACAGGAGAAAGCATTGACATCTCAGTTTAACACTTTATCCCGGAGTTATAATCCGCTTATTTACATCCCCCCACCCAACCCCACTTCTTGGTCTCGGGGGTCTACCGTGGACTGTCTATTTCCCTTCCCATAAGGTCCGATTTCTGATTCATTCGCTCCTGTCTCTTCCCACCTCGGTTCTCCTTTCTCCTTCCCCTCCCAGCTTACGTCCTCAAGTCCTGGATTTGGCTATCCTCTGGGGCCTGCTCCTCCATCAGCTGGGACCGTTCCCTGTCCGCCGCCTGCTGGGCCAATTGCACTAGGCGCGGTTTGTATGTCATGGCCGGGAAGCATAAGTCATAGTCAATCACAGGCGACCAAATGTTTGTGAACTGATGGAGGCGGCCTCTGTTTGCTGCCATCACTTTCTCAGCAATGAAGATGTCCCAGATTTTCAGCCACCATAGCACCGGTAGGGGGCCCTCCGGGGTCTTCCATGTCCGGGCTATTGTGATTTTAGCGGCTAGGAGTAATTGCGTGATGAGGGCCGCGGGAGCGCCCGTTTTCGGGTAGGTGTCCGGGATCGGGGTCCCCAGCAGTAGCGGCTCCGGTTCCAGTGGCAGTGGAATTTGGGTTATGTCTGTGATGGTCCCTATACATTGGGTCCAGAAGCTCTTCACCACCGGGCATGACCACCACATGTGTAGATAGGAGCCTGGCGCGCCGCATCGACGCCAGCATTGTGGGTCCAGTGACTGGTTGAAGTGGTGTAGTTGTAGTGGTGGGAAATACCATCTCATGAGCAGTTTGTATGCACATTCCCGGTTGGTGATGCAGAAGGATGAGGAGTGTGTGCGGGCCCATATATCGATCCAGTCTTGATCTTGGATTGCGTGTCCTAGGTCCTTTTCCCACTGCGCCATATATGTCGCTCTCTTGGACAGGAGGTTCTCTTGGAATAGTCGGTGTAGTGTCGAGATCCGTCCTCGGGAGGGGGGGGTCCGCTACTGTTAGTTCCAGGGCATCCAGGGTCCGGGTGGCCGCCTCTCGTGTCTGGGGGTGTGTGCACCAGTGTCTGATTTGGCAGTACGTGAATCTGTCTGACTCAGTGAGGTTGAACGCACTTTTGCATTGGGCAAATGTCAGCGGCTGGGTTCCCTCAAATAGTTGGCTTAGGGAAGAGAGTCCCCCGGCGATCCATTTCTTAAAGTTAGTGGGGTGAGCTCCCGGGGAGAACGCCGGGTTGTGGAAGACTGGGGCTGAGGGGCCCAGCGCTCTCGGGATACCTCTGGCTTTGCGGGCCCAATCCCATGCCTTCAATGTTTGCTTGGTTGAGGATAATATAGCTGGCCATGTCCGGCGCAGTGCGGTTGGCAAGTGTAGAAGGAAGCGTAATGGGAGGGGTAATCTGGACTGCTCTATGTCCATCCATTTGGGGCGCCCTGACGTTATAGTCCAAGCCCTAGTATGCGCTATCTGCGCCGCCATTTGGTATTTTTGGAGGTCAGGGACCCCTAGACCTCCCTGGTCTGAAGCACATAGCATTGTCCTCCGGGGAATGCAGGCCTTCTTCCTCCTCCATATGAATCCAAATATCTTCCTTTGCAGTCTCTGTAGTTGTGGGCGAGGGACTATGATGGGGAGAGCCGAGCAGGCGTACAGGAATCGTGGCAGCAGGTTCATTTTACAGGCTGTGATACGGCCTATTAAGGATATTTCCTGCTTGTGCCAGGAGTCTAGGTCTTTTTCCAGGGCTTTCATCAGGGGGGGGAAGTTTATCCGATAGATGTCTCCTGGATTAGCGGGGATCTGCACCCCGAGGTAGGGGATGGATGTGTCATTTAACGGGACCGCGCATTGAGCTCTGAAGGATGCCTTCTCTCTCTGGCTCAACCCTATCCCCAGGGCTGTCGATTTCATAAAGTTAATGGCGAATCCGGATACTCTCCCAAATCTGTGGATTTCCGCTAGGGCGGCTTTTAAGGATTGCGAGGTGTCTGTGATGGTTATCATCACGTCGTCAGCGTAGAGCGCTATCTTGTGCTGGGTAGGGCCCGCTTGGAGGCCTTTGATTCTAGGGTTAAGTCGAATCCGCTGGGCCAGTGATTCCATTACCATAGCGAATAGCAGGGGGGAGAGGGGGCAGCCCTGTCTGGTGCCGCATGTCAGGGAGATCGGGTGAGTCAGGAGGCCGTTCACTCGGAGCAGGGTGGTCGGGGCTTGGTAGTTCGCTAGGGTGAGCTTTAGGAAGGAGGGCCCAATGCCGAATGACTCCAGCGTGAGGCGGAGGAACGACCAGTCCACTTTGTCGAAAGCCTTGGTCGCATCTAAGGCTAGCAGGGTGAGTTTTTCTGAATCTTGTCTGGCTATTTCGATCAGGTTGAGGACTCTGCGTGTATTATCTGTGGTGGCTCTGTTTAAGATGAATCCCGTCTGGTCTGGGTTTATGATGTCCGGGAGAAGCCTCGCTAATCGGTTTGCCAAGACCTTCGAGTAGATATTCGCATCTAGGTTTAGTAGTGAGATGGGTCGATAGGCTGCTATGTCGCTTGGGTCCTTTCCTGGTTTCAGAGCTAATACTGTTATTGACTCTCTCATTGACGGGGTTGTTGATCCAGAGGTGGCGAAGGAGTTGAAGAGGGTCGTCATTGCGGCTAGTAGCTGAGGCCGGAAGAGTTTGTAGAATCGGGACGAGAAACCGTCCGGGCCCGGGGCTCTTGTTCTTAAGCTTTTAACGGCTTCGTCGATCTCCTCGCTGGTAATCGGGGCCTCCAATTCTTCTCTGCTCGTAGCTGAGAGCTTAGGCAAGGCGGCTTCCCGTAGGTAGGACTGCTGCTCTTCCTGGGGCTTTTGGGTAGCTGTCATGGTTTCGGTGACGTGAGCTTCTGCAATTCTCAGCTTATCTCGATCCGCGAATTGGGCTGCACCCTGGGGGTCTCGGAGGCTTAGAATAGTGTTCCTTTTCTTGGTTCTTGCGAGTTTTTCCACCAGGAATTTATTAGCTTTGTTTCCCCTGGCGTAGTAGCTCTGCTTCGTCTTGGTTAATAGCTGGGCTGTGTCCTCCGCGTAATGAGCCTCTAGTTTCCTCCGTGCCATCTGCAGGATTCGGTAGGTTCTCGGGGACCAGTTCTTAGCTTTACATGCTGTTTCTGCCTCTAGAACCTTGTCTTCTAGGATGCGGCGGGTCTGTTGCTTTTGCCTGTGGTAGGCTGCCCCTCGAGAGATCAGCACCCCTCGTACTACGGCCTTCATTGCATCCCATGTCGTTGCTGGGGAGGTGTCTTCGTTTTTATTGTCTTCGAAGTACTGTTTGATGGTTTTAGCTACTACGTCCCTCGTCGCCATGTCGTTTAGAATCGGGTCATAAAGAGACCATCTGCGTCTTGGGGGCGGGTCCGGGTTATAGGCTCTTAGCGTTAGCATCACGGCGGCATGATCTGAATGGATTCTGGGGCCTATGAGAACATCGTCTGTGTATGACAGGATCTGGGGGGATGCCAGTAGGAGGTCGATACGTGAGTAAGTCCTATGCACGTAAGAATAGCATGAGTAGTCTCGTTCCTCTGGATGGAGGATCCTCCAGGTATCCACCACTTCGAAGGTTCGGAACAATTTAAGTAGGGCGATCGCCAAGCCAAAGTCTCCGCGGGTAGGGGGGTGTGATCTATCTACCAGTGGGTTGGGGACTCCGTTGAAATCTCCCCCGATGATGGTCTGACCTTCAACAAACGGAAGCAGGGAGTTTTCCAGGGTCGAGTAGAATGCCTCTTGTTCTTGGTTTGGTGCGTATACTGAAATCAATGTGTATACTTGGCCGAGGATTCGGGATTTCACCGCTACGAAGCGGCCGTTTGGGTCCCGTTTAGAGTCCAGGATTTGAGGCTTCAAATCTTTGGCGATTAAAATAGCCGTGCCACCCTTCTTCATTCCGTTCGAAGCCAAGAACTGCGTTGGGAATTGCTGGTCTCTGAGCCTTGCGAAGTCCGCTGGGATCAAGTGTGTCTCCTGAAGGAAGACAACGGAGGCTTTCTCATTCTGGATGCGTTGTAGGATTGTTTTCCTCTTCTGTGGGGCGTTGAGGCCTCTAACGTTCAGTGTTAGGAACCTTAGCTTCTGGATCAGCGGGGGGGCCTCTTGGGTGCCTTCTGGGGTGGGATACTGTTCCTCGTGGGTGGGTTGGGGGTATTCAGTCTTCATATCGAGATTCCGAGTTAGCTAGGTTCTCCTGCAGCCGGGTTTTCTGTGTCCTCCAACGGGAGGGCAATATTTTGTCTGAGTGGGGCCACCAACGGGTGGGCAAACTTAAACGGGTGGGAGAGCTCCCAACTGTACGGGGAGCTGGAGGTTTCTGCGCAGCCGCCCTTACGGCCAACGTGGCCCAAACAGTTTTCCTCGCCAACGGGGCGGGGGACGAACCATTGAGATCCGCTCGGCTCCAAGGGTTGGTAGGTGGCATACTCCTTGGAGAGGGGGGACTGGACCGTTCGGGGCCCGCGGCGTTGCCATGCTTCGTTTTGGCTTCAGCGTCGGACCAAATATCGTGGCCGCTGGCCTCTAGATCATTTCATCTTTTGGCGTCTTTGCGATTTAGACCAGGGTTGTTGCTGTCCTTGAGGTGATTGATCTGGTTCCTCTGGCGGGAGGAGTGGACTAGGGGTGGGCGAGGTTTCTGGAGAGTTTGGGCGGAGGATCGATTTAGCATCCTCTAGATGGCTAATTTTGCGTAGAGTTCCCTGGAACGAGAATTGTAGAGTAGCGGGGAAGAGCCAACGGTAACGGATTTGCTGGCTCTGGAGGAATAGGGTCAAGGGCTTGAGAGCTCTCCTCTTCTGTACGGTGATCGGGGAGAGATCTTGATATATCTGTAGGGGGGTGCTCATGAACGACAGTTCATCTTTGGAGCGGCTTATTGCCGAGATGGCTTCTTTGATCGCGTAGAAGTGTATTCTCGTGATCACATCCGGAGGGCCTTCTGAATCTACACCTCGTCTCGGGCGTAGTCTGTGGGTTCGGTCCAGGATGAGTTGGGCTTTGTCCATTGATGGAAGGAGAGCCTGGAAGAAGTTGCCTATATACTCCGGGAGCTCTTTATCTTGGATCGTTGCTGGGACCCCACGGATGCGCAAGTTATTCCGTCGGGCCCTGTTTTCTAAGTCTTCTTGCTTGAATGCGAGAATCTCATTGCTGGACTGAAGCGCTCGGATCTCACGACGCATTTCTATTATGGCCGCATCGTGGTTCTGGGTCAGGTCTTCGGTTTCTCCTATCCTCTGTTCTGCTTCCGTGAGTCGCTGGTCGGTTTGTTCCAGTCGTGTGGTGAGCTCGGTCATGCAGGACCGAATTTCGGCCTTAATATCTCTCATGAAGGCCATTAGGTCATCTCTGGTGGCGAGGTTACCTTGTTCTTCTGAGGGCTTTTGCGGGGTAAGCTTAGGTGAGGGGTCCGGTTTTCTTGGCTTGTCTGTTGCTAGGAGCATGGTGGAAATGACCGTGGTTTTGGCTGGCTTGGTGAGTCTCGACATTTTGCCGGGGCTGGGATTCAGGGGATCTTCTTCTAGCTGGACGCTCCTGGTGGGGGGCGCTTTGGGGAGGATGATTAGTTTCGGAGGAATCTGCTATGCATGGCGAGTGATCCGTCTACCGTGTTAGGTGTCAGCTTTGCGGTGGTTATGCTTGGGTCTTTCCACTCCTGGATGTAGTGGAGGGGGGGGTCGGCTCCGCCCGCGGTAGGTATTCACCCAGCCAAGAGGCCGGAGCTATCCAGGATGATAGGCCTGGTGGATGAGGTGGGCAGGAGCGCCCCAGGATGTTCAGATGGTCGGAGACGTGGGGGGTGTCTTCAGGAGGTCTGGGAAGGCTGAGTGGTCAGGGGGGGGGACCACCCGAACACTCTCCTGGCTGGCGTGGTATTTGGTGGGCCGGGGCGCCCCAGGAAGCTGGAAGGGGGGACTCTGGGTCCAGGCTGGGGGGGAGCGCGGGGGGACGGTGGGCACTCACCCAGTCAGACCCCCGACACCGCCTCCAGGGTGCTGGGCTGTAGGGAGAAGTCGCGGCCCCCTCCGCCGTCCGGGTAGATCGTTGGCAGGATAAGAGGCGGGGTGGGCGGTGAAAGGGCCCCCACCGCAGGTTTCGAAGCTAGGGGGCCTCGGGGGTCTGGTCGTCCTCTCCGCGATCTGGTCCGCTGCACGGGGTCCTCCTCCAGGGCCGGAGAGTCTACTGGACTGGGGGGTATAGCTGGCGGTGAAGGCTGACGCCGATCCCGGCCTCCGATCCAATGGAGGGGGGAGACGGCTGGGAGAAGCACCCGAGCCCCCGCCGAGGCCTCAGGAGGAAGGGCTCTGGGGCCCGGAGCGACCTCTCCTTCGGCGAAGCTTAGGATCGGGGCAGAGGGCGAGAGCAGGGGGCCCTACGGACGTCTCGTCACTGGGTGTCGGTGGGGAGGAGGGGCCTGGGCCGCGGCCTCCATCTTGGTTCGGCGTGGAGAGGCACCCGCGTCGCGCTCCGTCGCCGCGTTTTCGGTGTTCTCGCTGCGATCGCTCTCCTAGGTTGAAGCGGTGGATGCCTCAGAGATTCCGCCGGCTTCTCCCGCCATAGGAACAGCGGCGGCGGCGCTGGAGCCGGCTAGATTTCAGCTGGAGCCGCGGGTCCTTACGGAGGCCATTAACAGAGCAGCCTCATCAGTGGCGCTCCAGGCCACGCCCCCCAACCTTTTTGAATGTGGGCAGAAGCATTAACTTTTTGACACTCGGTGGGCCTGCGAGCCAAAAGTGAACACCCTCACCCAAAGCAGTATATTCAAAAGCGATGGTGTGTGACCTTTGACACAATAGCATCACAGGCATAGCTATGCAGTCCCAAAGATAGCTTTTGGTGTCGGGGGCAGTGATCAAAGGTTAGTTTCCTGTGATTTCTTCCAGTGTGTATGTGTTGATATTTCTCAGAAATAGTGGGGGCGACCGAGCGTAGCGTAGAGAGGGCGCTATAATGATCTAGGGAGGGTTTGGGAGGGTCCCCCCAAGATTCTATTTCCAAATATGGGACTGAAATAGTGCATTTTACAGCAGGAAAAGTGACCAAAAAGCCATAAGTTTACAATCAGTTCTAATGGGGAACATGTACATTCCATGTCACCAACAGCAGACAAGAACATTGTAGAACACAACACATTTTAATGATCAATGTGTCCACAGTGTAAGACAGCACTGTCACTGATGTAGCACATTGGCATGCTGGTTGTGCCCAAAATATGCCTCTGTAGCAACATGTCTGGCTGTTCAAATTTAGGCCAGCATTGTCCCCTACAAAGCATGATTGATGCTGCCTGAGCATGTGCAGTGTGTTCAATACATATGCCAGCGTATCTCTGTAATACACATTCATTACTTCTGTGGTAATGAAAGAAGCATAATCCAATTCCAGGGGGCACCTTAGGCAGTAAAAGTCCTCTGCCATGGCCCGATTTATTGGTCGGACCCAACATTGCAGAAATAAATAAATTCATTGTGTCCACAGACCCGACAAACATTGAACAAATAAATAAATCGGGCAGGGGAGCCGATTTATGAATTTCCCAGGGGGTGCCCAAATATAGGAAGGGACATCACCAGCAGTTATATGATCGCATTTGCATGTAGTTGCCGACTTGGTCCGAGGGGGTGGGGGGGCGCAGAACAGTGGAAACATTGGCTAGCATTTACTGCATATACTAAATTCAAGTAAGAAGGAGGTTTAAGCCTCCCAGTTGCATTCCAGTAGGCCAATACTAGCCCGGCTCCACCCCTCTATAAACATCCAGGTTGTAGTAGCCCTCAAAAGGCAGAGCAAAACAACTAGGATGGGAGAACAAAATGCCATCCCATCCTGTGAGTGTGTCAAACCTCAGAGCAAAGACTGTGTGTTTGTGCCTTCTACCTTGGAGCACAAAATCTCACTAATTTGGTGCAAATCTCGCAAGTGGGTGCATGGGAATCCCACGCATGTGTGTGGGCTGCATACCCCGGATCACTTGCTCACTTCTTCAGTGTGAAACTCTGGCCAATGCAGTACTGTCCCAATGGTGAGAAGTGTCGTATTTTCACATTAACAATGCTTAAGCACTTTGGGTTATTGAATAGTGCTGCTAAATTCTGAGTAATTCTATCCCTTTATATATATTAGCTCTTGTATAACCACAACAGTGTTGATTTATTCTGATGATGATGAAGATGTTAAACTTGCTCAATAGTTCTGGTTCTGTATCATTAAATGTACTTCAGATCTTCAGAGTCTCGGGAGGATAGCTCAGCGGCCACGTGCTCGCCTTGCAAGCAAGACGACATGGAGCAACACAGGTTCGATCCCTCTGGGTATATTATGCGCATTATAAATAACCAATACAAATAAATAAATCTGCTGAGAAGTGCTAGAGCCTTGTCAATAAGAGTGTAGCAGCTCAACTGAGAAGTGCTGATGTTGTCCCATCAAAAGTATAGCAGCCCCACTAAGATGAACTAGCATTGCCTCAACAAAAGCATAGTATTACAATTATAGAAGCCCTGTTTAGCAAGCTAACTGAGGAGTACCAGCATTGGCCCATTTCAAATATGGCAACTCTAGTAGAAAATAGATTACACAGCCCTGCTGAGAAGTGCTGTTACTGTCTCTTTAAAAATACAGCAGCCCATTAACTGTGCACCATTAGGCCCTGCAACTACTGTCTCATTGAATGCTATTACACTGAACAAGGTCAACAGTATGGCAAGGTCCATACTGGGTTCTATGTGATAGTTCTGCATTTTGAAGAACAAATACAAAAAGACCAATTTATTTTTACAAATACATCCAACCCAAAAAGATTTTTAGAAACTGAGGGACAGACTTGCTTTGCATCTGTGCCTCCATTTCTAAAAATCATTTTGGGTTACGTTTACCTCTACATCTCTTGCCAAGAGGGGTGCAAAGATGTAAAAATACACCCAACTCAAAACGATTTTTAGAAATTGAGGGACAATCTTGGTTTGCATCTGTGCCTCGATTTCTAAAAATAGTTTTGGGTTGGGTGTACTTCTAAATCCGTGCACACAGATGTAGAAGTATACCCAAACCAAAAGTTTTTTTAGAAATTGAGGGACAGATGGAAAACAAGAGAATCTTGTTTTGCATCCGTCTCTCTATTTTTAAACATCGTTTTTTACCCGGCTTTTACCTGGGCCGCCAGAGAGAGAGACAAAGTATGGATGGAACAAAGGGCCATCCATACTGCGTCTCTGCTCTTCGGCCTGGGGGTGCCCGGGTGGGGGCCAGAACTCCCGCGTACTCGGTGCACCTGAACCCGGGCCAGTTTATTTATTTGTTCAATGTTTGTCGGGTCCTTAGACCTGATTAATTTATTTATTTCTGCAATGTTGGTCGTACCCAACATTGCAGAAATAAATAAATTCATCTGATCCACGGACCCGACAAACATTGAACAAATAAATAAATAAACTGGGCCGTGGCAGAGGCAGTAACAGTCCTCTGCTATGGCCCGTTTTATTTAATTATTTGTTCAATGTTTGCCGGGTCCGTGGACCCGATTAATTTATTCCTGCAATGTTGTTTCGACCGCCATTGCAGAATAAATAAATGAATTGAGTCCACGGACCCGACAAACATTGAACAAATAAATAAACTGGGCTGTGGCAGAGGCAGTAACAGTCCTTCGCCACGGCCCGGTTTATTTATTTATGTGTTCAATATTTGCTGGGTCCTTGGACCCGATTAATTTATTATTTCTGCAATGTTGTTTCGACCACCATTGCAGAAATAAATAAATCGGGTCCACGGACCCGACAAACATTGGGCAAATAAATAAATAAACTGGGCCGTGGTGGTGGACCGTTACTGCCTCTGGTGCCCCAACCCCTACCCCACTTTAGGGGGCACCAGAGGCAGTAACAGTTCCCCGCCATAGCCCGGTTTATTTCATTATTTGTTCAATGTTTTCTGTACAGCCTCGCGGGCCACATGAAATGGCTTGGAGGGCCGCATTGTGGCCCGCGGGCCGAATGTTGGACAACCTTGAATCAAACCATCAAACTGTCGAGGCGATAACTGCCCGGCACAAATAAAAAAAAGATGCTGCTAGAGACCTATCACCATTTATCTTAAAACTCATCAACTCCTCATTCTCATCAGGTATTATACCAAGTAATCTTAAGCAATCTTGGGTCCTCCCCCTCCTCAAGAAGCAATCTCTAGACCCGGCTATACCCACAAACTATAGGTCCATCACCACAGTGCCATTTTTACTAAAGATTGTACATAGAGTGGCCTACTTACAGATCCAAAAATTCTTGGAACTGCACCAACTCCTAGGCTCGCGGCAATCAGGCTTGGAACCGAAACAGCACTCATTGATCTTACGACACAGATCGATGAGCTGAGAGACTAAGGAAAGTCAGCCCTGCTTCTCCTTCTGGATCTCTCTGCAGCTTTCGACCTGGTGGATCACAAAGTGCTCTGCCACCACCTAGAGTCTGCAGCACATTGCTCACTCCAGGCTATAGCATGGATCAAATCCTTCTTAAGTGAAAGAACCATGAGGGTCTTCTCTACCTTAGCGGCCGCAGACCCCGCTTTGATCATGTGTAGTGTACCACAAGGATCATGTGTCTCCCCTACTATGTACAACATTTTTACTAAGCCCCTGTTTGATGATTAGGACCTTCTAGGTGTCACCTACACTAACTATGCAGATGACACCCAGATTCTCATCCCACTTTCTGGGGATTCTCAAACAGGATTAGGCCTTGGTGAATAAGATATACCTCATCATCCAGGCATGAATGGCACATCATGGTCTATGCCTGAATGATGACAAAAACGGAACTCATTCTGGGGACTACAATGAACATCAGGAAACTTAGCCAAGATTACACAACTTTTGTCATAGATGGCCATACAATTTAAGTGGCCAAGGAGGTAAAAACACTAGGTTTTTACCTCAACTCCTGTCTCACCTTGGCTAAGCAAGTAAACGCTATTGCATCCTCCACAGCCTATACTTGTAAATTAATCAGATCAGCTATACCTTACCTCTCTATAAATATTTGCACCACGTTGGCAAGAGCACTCGTGTTGTCCAAACTCGATTATTGCAACATCCCCTATTTGGGGTCTAATAAATACATCATGCAAAAAATCCAAATACTGCAAAACAATGCTCTTAGAGCGGCACTAGGAATCTCCATGAGAGCTTGTATATCATCAACTAGAAGACAATCTAACTGGCTTTCCACAGTCGACAAAATCAAATTAAAAACAGCTTCTCTAACTTTCAAGTGTCTCAAAAACCTAGCACCAAGCTACTTAACAGAGAGATTTAAAAGAAGAGTTACATCTAGACCCACGAGAGCTGCCTATACAAACTGCCTATCAGTTCCCCTGTTCAAAATGACCACAACTGGAGGAAACACCTTCCCCATCAATGTTGCCCAGTTGAGGAACTCCCTCCCACCCTCATTAGGGATGGACCAATCATACCCACATTTTAGAACAAATGTGATTAAATTGCTTAAAGAAAATGGCTGCTAGCCCAGCCATACGACCTAGTTGACCTAGCAAACAAATTGGACATTTTGACCTTCGTGCACGACCCGCACCTGCACTGCACTGCACTTCGACTACCTATTGTATTGAATATTCATTTGTAATGCATATCTATTACCTGCTGTATTCGTACTAATCTGCATTTTTTCCATTGTAACCTATGTAACTATAAGCAACTTGTAAGCCTAAAGTATTCTTGTTCCTGTGCCCTGATACCTTCGGGTCTGTTGCGCGCTACAAATAAAATAAACAAATAACCTGTGAGAAATGGGCTTCACAAGCCACCTAAAAACAGATTAATTTTCTTTAGTCACTTCATTAATACTCCTTCCCTAAACTGGACTGAAAATCATCTCGGACTCGCTGAGAATTCCTGTTTCATTATCAAGTGGTTTAAAACCACAAGGTCTGTGGAGGGAGATATTTCAAGGACTGTGACGAGAAAGTCTTGAAAAAAGCTAGATTACTGGTAAGTAATGAAGTCATTACCTCCTCGTCCATCATCCAAATCACAGTCTTTGCTCTGAGAGTTTATCAAGCCAAAATTCTTGTGATAACCATTTAACCCATCGCCAGATAAAACAGCTGATGCTAATAACTTTGAATATGTGAATTGTGTCTTGAGTAGAGTGGGAAACATATAAACACTCCAAAGGCTTTCCGAGCCCCTACCTTCACTTCCAAGGAATCCACCAGGCTCTGACAGCCTTCTCTGCAACCAGAGGTCATATAAGATAAAAATACCTAGCCCTCATTAAGGGTCCAACTAGTAGGGTAAACCTTGTGGACAACACTTTGCAAATAATGGAAGGCATCTGATGCATTTACTCATTTCCCCAGCTTCTTCCAGTCAGGACACCTTGAAGACAGCACCCCAGGCAACTTGTCTAAAGATAAATACACTTCTGGATAACCAATCCTAGCTAGACAAGGTGGGAAATAGGTCCTTGTTGATAATCTGAACCCTGAATAATCTGAATCTGAAAAGAGATGATTTTCTAGGCATTGAATGTTGATGTCCTAAATTGAAATATACATTTGTAGGATTAGGTTTGTCCATCTGGGCGCTAGAAATGACGACTACTTACCATAATAACTTAAAGGGATCTCAGAGCAACCCCTCAATGGACAGGAATGGCATATCAAGTACCTGTTTCATGAAGAAATGGTCAGAAGAAAACAACTGCCTAGTAGAAGGACACACAAACACGGGCAGAGCGCAGCAGATACTGCTTATCGTTAGGATTTCACAAATTTTGCTCGAAGCCACACCACATGAGGAGACCCCTCAATTTCCACCTGTTATAGGAACAAACAGAAAACAGAATTAGCCAACTCTGCAATATTGTATTGTATGTATTTAATTTATAACATGCTTTTTCCAAAGCACCTTTGTGAAAGAAGAAAACCGTACAAAGTTAACAGAGCAAATTTGACAAAAAATATCAGCTGGTTATGAAGCAGACAGTGACGACAGAAGATGGGCCTTCAAACAGTTACAGAAAATATGGTAGGTAGAGGAGGAATGGATAGTAAGAGGACGAGAATTCCAATCGAGTGGAGCAAGAAGGGAGAAAGAGCAAAAGGGAGAGGAAGCACAAGGGGGCTTAGGGACAACAAGACAATAGGTAGACTGGGAGCATACGGCTCGAGTGGGGGAGTAGAAGGAAACTAGAGAAGCAAGATCAGAAGGAGGCAAGACCATGAAGACATTTAAAAACAATGGAAAGGAAGTGAAACAAAAGACGAGGTTCAAATGGTAGAATAGAAGCTCTTAGAAGTGAGGAAGGGATTGAGCAACATGGAGACAATTCAAAAAGTAGACTAATCGCAGAGTTATAAATGGAGCAGAGATGGGTTAGACGAGATTTAGGGAGTCCAATCAGGAGAGAAGAACAACAGTCAATACAGCAAAACATAAGGCAGAAATTAGAATGTTAGTGGTGTGATAAGAGAGAAAATGAAGAGTGCAATGAAGATTGAAGAGAAGAAAGCAACAGTTTTGGGGTGGTAAGAGAAATGTGAGAGGAATAGGAGAGGGTGGAATTAAAGATCAGACTGAAAATACGAACAGAAGTAGAGAAGAGAAGCTGAGAACTAGGAAAGAAAAGGGGTGAGAGGGGACACGGAGAAGTGGGGGAAGAAAAGGACTTCCATTTTAGATGGGTTAAGATAAAGAAAATGAAAGGTCATCCAAGAATGGAAGTGGCAGGCAGAGACTTGAGAGTGAAGAGAATCGGAGAACTCAGCAAAGGAGAAAAAGATTTGACAGTCATCAGTGCAAAAGTGGCAGAACAGGTTGAAAGAGGAGATGAGAGAGGGATGGTGTACAATGAAAACAAAAGAGGACCAAGGACAGACCATTTGATAACACCATAAAGGGATTACCAAGATTAAATCGAAGCTGAAATGTTCGAAGGAGAAAAAAAACAAAATAACTTTTAGTTTTCTCTGATCCTGACATTTCAGACTATCCACTTTACCCCTACCCCCTTACTTACCTGTGAGAGCACACCTCCTTGGGTGCCGCCATCTCCCGCACCCCTTTGCAATGCCGGTTCCGTTCATTTGCGTGGATGGGAACTGGGGCAGCAGGGTCAGCTTTTCTTTTTTACTTTATTTTGATGGGTGCCCCCACAACCCCTGCTGATATTACAGTGAACAAGGGTGCGGGGGACACCCCCACACACTCTGCTGCTCTTGTTCACTCTAATGCCACCGAACAGGGGACTTGTTTGACATGTTCAGTCTATGCATTTTTCATACGCCCGAAATTCATACAAACCGCCCATTCTTTTTTTTTATGTTTCAATTTTATGTATGGATTTCCCATAAAGAGGTGAACGTGGAGGAGAAAGCTGACCAGCCTAGGATACAGAGTAAGAGCAATCAGAAATATAACATTTAAACCAAGCAAGAGAAGAGGAGCAGAGAGAGGAAAATAGGGTAGGGTGATCCACAGTATCAAACACAATATGACATTGTCATAAAGCAGAGTTACTTGTACTCTTAAAACTGTAAAATGCCACAGCAAACACCATTGCCAACCAGAAAAGGGGTGTTCGGAGAACTGACTTGAAATCAACAAGAGAAGTGACTCTGCAGGAAGAAGACAAACCACAACTTACAGAACAATAACGCTAAAGGTTGATCACTGACATCCCCATCCAAGTGCAAAATAGCTCAACTTTGAAGTAGCACGTAATGGGCCAGTCACGTGTAAATGAATGGAAATCTGGAGAAATAAATGACCTGCATAGGAACGTAAGTAGAGAACCAGGAGGTTGACCGAGACATAGCCCTACCTGGCACGAGATGGAACTAAAAGGGGCAGACTTATATAAAACCAATAAAGGCACCATTCACAAAGGAAATGACTTCAATAACTATCACAGAATAATACCCAAAAAGTATATACCCTAAGATTAATGGATGTCAAACCATAGACAGAGCAAGGGTTAAACAAGGACAAACGTCAGCAATATAGGCCCAAATTCCAAATTATGTAATGTCTGTGTCTGATCCAACACAGCCAATGTTGTGTTCCTAGCTGATGATAGTAGACTTAAACGAAGCTTGACTGAGGTCTGACCAAACAAATGCAAGCGTCATGTGAAAAAAGACAGAAGTTATAGTGCCCCAGCACATGTCTGTGGACCAGCACAGCAGCAAATGCAAGCAATGGGCAATTCACCATTCCCAACATGTGCAACAAGGAGACGATCTGGGAGCCCCTGCAGGCAGCATTTGAGCCCCCCTCGCGGAATTGACGCCACTCTGCACAATAGCCTAGAAAGGCACCTGTTACTCATGGCTGGTGCAATGGCTTTACCGAGCGACGCCGAATGGGCCTTTTTTTACCCATGATAAATGTCCCTTTTCCTCTTGGAAAAGATGCAGTCTGGCGAATTGACGCCCATCTGCCATTGCTCGCCTTCCTCGTTTGACTTGCGGATTCTTTGCTGCAGGCGTTTCTTGTAAAATTAGTAAATTACTGTAGGTGAACAAACCAAGCTGACTCATCAGCTGCCAGGCATCCTGTTCTGTGTACCGTCGTATGCAGAGTGGGTGAAGACACACAATATGCCAACAATATGGTCAAATGTCAAACGCATTAAAAGCATGTTTTTCCTTTTTCACAAAGGGGAATATCAACCGCAGACATTTAACTATTAAATTCAATAAGGGCGGAACAGACCAATAGTTTAACTTTTTATACTGTGAAAAGCCAACACTGCTGACTTCTAGTAGGGACTTAGTTGAGTAATGCTGCCCCTTCCATTATTATTTATTATAATTACTATTATTATTATGGTATTTATTGAGCAGGTACCTAGCTTCAAGAAGCAACAAACTGCTTTACAGAGGAAAACAACAATGCAGATACAGCAGAGCGCTTTACAAAGGTATACAACAGTACACATGCCTAACAGGGAGCCTCTCAGTGGCAACAACAACACAGATATACAGCAGGGGTAGGATACAGAGGGGCACAGTGGAGGGGTACAGCTGTACAGGGAGGCGGGGATGAGAGCGGCGGATGGCATCTAGCGAGCCAGGTGGCGTGGGAGGTGACATGATGGCCTAGGTGTTGAAGAGGAGAGACTCCCTGAAAAGCTGCGTCTTGAGTTCTTTTCTGAATTGTAGGAGTGATGGGGCGAGCCTGATGCTGATGGGGAGGAGCTTGAATAGTATTGGGGAGTAGGGAGAGAAGGCTTGTTTTCTGGTCCTTTCTTTTTTGCAGCTGCAGAGTTCAAGTCAGCATGTGTCCTGGCTTGTGGTGGTGCGCTGTCCACCGGAGATGCCGAGTTTCTCAGTGAGGTAGCTGCGTTACATTAGGGTGACTGCCTTATAGATGATGCAGCAAGACTGGAAGGTTATTCATGAGTACAGTGGCAGCCAGTGAAGGTCGATTAGGGCTGGGGTGATGTGGGCATATCTACATAGACCCTTTATGAGGCATGCAGCCACGTCTAGGATGCTTCACAACAGCACAAGGGAGGACAGGAGGCCTTAGAGGAGGTCATTGTTACATCCAGGTGGCATAGGTTGAGTGCTTGAATGGTGGATCTAAAGCGATCCGGAGGGATGAAGGGCTCGACTTTCCACAGAAGGGAGAGGTGATACCAAGCTGTCAGAGTTTTCTTAGCTATGTGTGTTTTGAAGGATTGGCGTTTGTCCATGTGGAACCCAAGGTACTTGGCGCAGGAGGTGAGCTTGGGTGTGAAGCCGTCAGGGTTTATGGTTGATAGCTAGGTCTGTATGTGTGAGTTTGCGGTGTTGTTGAGGCGTGATAATTCAGTCTTGGAAGGGTTGAGCCTCAAGTATGCATGGGACATTCAATACCGGATCAGTGAGAGGCAGATTTTGAGCAAGTGGAGGATCATGATGGAGTCAGTCTTGAAGCATAGCTGTGTCTCATCAGCGTATTGGTGGATGTGGATGTTGTGTGTGGTTAGGAGGGCTCCCAGGGGCACCATGTATAGATTGAAGTTCACTGGGGAGAGGCTGAAACCCTAAGGCACTCCACAGGTGATGGGTAGAATAGGCATTATAGAGGAGTCCGTCTGAATGAACTGCTGGTGGTTCCTGAGGTAGGATTTTAACAAGGTCACTGATCCAAGGTGTCTATGCACGCCTGTTTGTCTAATGTTTCGAAAGTGGCCAAGAGGTTGAGTAGAACCAGGAGGTTGTGGCTGTCATTGAGGATGTTGAGGGTGTCATCGACCATCTGTATTGTTCCAATCTCTATGCTGCATCTGGGTTTGAACCCCGATTGGAAAGTTTGAATGAGATTGTTGGTGTCGATGGGTTGCTGCAGTTGTGTGGATACCGCTTTCTTGATGATCTTACCTAGGAATGGGAGATGGGTGGTGTGGTGATAGTCGCCTAGATTGTCAGGATCAAGAGTCGGATTCTTTAGTAGAGGTAGAATTTGTCATGTCTTTAGAGTCAATGGGAAAGGGCCTTGAATTAGGAGTGGTTGATGATCTCCAGGTAGGGAAGGAGATCTTCTGTCGGGAGGGTCTTGAGGATTGATCCTTGTGGGTGACTGCAAGGCCTCTGCCTGTCTTGTACGGCCAGTCTCTGTATTGGATGCAGTAGCCATCTGGGACAAGGGCATCCAAGATGTGGGTGTAAGTCAGGTCTCGGTTATGAAGCTGGCATCAAGTTTGTGTGTAGTCATGAGATCAGCAATGTCTGCTTCATGGGTGATAGCTGAGTGGATGTTGTGAGCATCAACTTCGTTATTGTAGATGTTGAGGGGGTGTGGATGGGCCTGAGGCTGATGTGGGTGAGGTTGCTGCATTGCAGAGTACATGCCTTAGAGGAGGTGCGATGTCATTGCTGTTGCTTGGTAATGGTGGGGATGGCATGTGGGAATGGAGTGAGAAAACACATGTTGGCACATGCTTACCTGTTGTCTGAGAAGGGGTTCAGGCCCTGGGTCCTCATGGTCGAAACAGGTTGCAATAGGAATTGACATTTTCTTCGTCTGCCATTGACTTTGGACGCCTGGGTGAGAGACATCCTTGATCTAAGAGTTAAGAGCAGAAAGGAAGAGGCAGGGCTAAGATGGTGGGTGTGGCTTAAATCACATGACCTAGATCCACTTAAACCTGCTCACCAACTGTAAAGGACTTGCACCTGCTCACCAACTGTAAAGGAAAAGAGGTTGGAGGGCTGCTTAAGTAGGGAAAAAGGGCAGCAAAACAGGAAGGCAGCAACCGTTTAGCAGTGTTTGACAGAAGGTCGGTGGGGCTTAGGCCATGTGACCTAGATCCACTTTCACCTGCTCACCAATTCCTCTCAACTTCACATGGTAGTATGATTTGCCATTTACCGCTAAAATCTTCTACAATTTTACACCACATGCAGAAAGCTCCTATAAATGACCACCACAGGCGTAGCATTTATCACATAAATGTTAATGATTTTGTCTATAGCCCCTTGAAACGTCTCTAAATAAGCAGCCAACTAGAACTCTAGTACTGTAGTTTGTCAGGTCATGGGCTTGCTGCTTCACATAACACATTTCCCAGTGCCTCAGCCAATCCTATAAAGTAGAATGACACTACGTCTCAGCTGCCTGCAACCATCAACATCAGAGTTGGTGGGACTGCCTCCTCTCCTATTCCACTAAGAACACCCTCTCCATGTCTCACAGCACAATGGTGAGCAAGGCCAACAAACATGGCAGAATGGTGCTTTATAGGACCACTTTATACAATTTAAGATAAAACAGGCAGGCACTCATAAAGCAGGGTCAACCAATCACTGTTCTGCCAAGCATCAGACATCTGGGATGCAGCTAATTACAATGGAAGCACCCACACACACAGACCTACCCATATACCTCTTACCTTACAGCAAATCACAATCCCAAACATAAAAAGGCAAGATTAGCATCACTATAATTAAGCGTTCAAACACATTTGTCATTCACCTCTCTCCAGAGCAGTAGCTAAGGCTACAAAAGCAGCCATTGGCCGCCTGGGTGCTGTGCAGGAGTTATGAGTACTGCCACTCTGTGGGGTTAGGAGGAGCCTCTGTATGCAACCATGAGACCCCACCAAAGCCGACAAGACTGCATAGGCAGTTGTCTGTAGTGGTGCCCTAGTGGCTATTATTTTGGGAGTCACCTAATCCTTGTTACTGCCAGAAATAGTCCTTCGAGTGTCTCTAGGGGGCCAGAAAGACGCCATCCAGTAGGGAGCCCTTGTTTGTGATAGTAGGCTATCACCACATGTAGCTAGAGTGTTGACATTACACCAGTTCCGTTATTTGGTGCTTGTATGTTCTTGATCGGCTTTGAAAGCCTGGCTATTGGCGCTCAATAAATATATTTGCTGGAGAGACTTTAATGATCACAATTCATTTTTTGATTGTTTGATATAAACGTGGTGCACCGGGGACTGTTAAAACAGCTTGCAGTGCTAGTATGACACCTGTATTCAATGTAATGCGACACCTTTTGAAATGATTGAGCAGACTTAATTACTTTTCTACTAGCAATACACTACCTTCTTAACACTATTGTATTTTGGGTTTTCTTTCATTTACTATTGTATCCATGTTGGTTCGCTTTTAAATAAAAATCTTTTTTTTAATATTTGTATGGTATGGTAATGTTTATTTGTAAAGCACCTATACACAAGTCAAGTGTTTCAAAGTGCTCAAGGGGGAGAGGGACAAGGGCAAAGAACAGAAGTCATTCAGAGCCCTTGAATTTCTGAACGATACAAGTCTGCACAGGCAGAGTAAGTGCATATAATACAAATACCAGTGTAGATAAAGGCAAATAGGTCTGACAACGATTCTGCAGTTTTCCAAGTGCATTGAGGCACCACCACACGAGGAGGGGAGACAGGGAAGATAGACAATATGGAAGGCATGGTACATTCAGATCGTGCAAGTGAGTTGAGTGATGCACTTGTTTGACTCCAAAAGATAGTTATTGATTAGCTGAGACTTAATTAATTGGGTCTATGATTCATAACATAGTTTTCAAAGTTGCTGATTCTGGGCTGTTTTGTGCTTCACAGCATAATCTCGTTTGAGGGCTCAACCACAGTGCTTCAGTGAATGTTGAAGCCCAATCAGCATTTGGCTAATGCCTGGAGAGTGAGGGCCAGTAAATTAGTTCAGATGCAGGCCAACTTATCAGGTGAGCATAAAAACACCGGATAATGGACTATTGATTGCTATTCATTCTAGTGTTAATGGTTTACTAAGAATCAGATAAACGACATACAAGGCGAACGAGGAATACTTCCTTACGGTGACGAAAAGGTGGCTACAATGTGCTCATCCTGTACAGAAGACAAAGGGCCTAATTCACAGAAGCGTTTTATAATGACAAGAACCCTTTGGAAAACGCTCTGTGAATTAGGACCTAAAATGTTTCATTCCTTATTTTAAAGTTCAAGTACTAGAGCAGATTATGTTTGTTTCTATAATTCAGTATTAGGTCTTGTTCACTGGTCATTGTATTTTTAATACGTGTTACACAGTCTATTGTATATTTTATTGCTTTCACAAACTCTTAATGTAGTGGCTCTTTTAGGCACTTTATGGGCCTCATTACGACCCTGGCGGTAAGGGGTTTACGCCAGCGTTAGCTGCGCCGACCCCTTACCGCCAATTACGAGGTCCCTTAGCGCCATGGAGGTTTTAACACCCGCTTTTAGCGGGTGTTAAAATCCATGGCGCTAAGGGACCATGGAGTTAATTACGCCACCGTAAATTACGGTGGCGTAATTAACGCCTTCCCCACTCCCATTATGCCCTATGGGGCAAAAATGGGAATGGGGAAGGGTAAATGGGGATTGGGGACTTACCGCCCCACCAAGGTCGGAATGGGGCGGTAAGTCCGCCAACCACCATGGCGTAAACGTAGTTTACGCCATGGTGGTAAAGTGACGGCCCAGGCGGTAACTTACCGCCTGGGTCGTAATGAGGCCCTATAAGCTTGTTACCATCGTATGGCAACATCCAAGGCAATTGGTGTACCATTATCTGCAACAACTACTATGAGCATGTCTGGTTCAAACAAATACCTACTCATATCACAAACTGTACTCGGTATTTTAGTGTTGATATCTGATATAATATAATACATTATAAATGAATCAAATCAAATGGAAATTAAATTATTTAAAATTTAGACAAGTTAAACATTATAGAACAGTTCAAATGAATTAAAAGAAAATCTGGTCTGAACAATTAATTACATCAGCAACATATAAAACACTAATAATCCCCAAACACATTGCAAAATCTATATACAATTAATGAAACACATATACAATATATTCATATTTACGGGGGCATTGCTAGGTTTGTAAGTCATGGCAAGTTTAGACATCACATAGATATAACATATGAATGTACAAGCTGTGTCGCGCTTTCAAGCAATAATATTGCATACTATACTGCTCATACGCATTTGGAAGTACTGCTAACATGTAGCTATACTGCCACTCCAAATTATGAACATTCATCCAATAGTGGCAGGTAATAATTTTTGAGCCCTAACATCTCTTCACTGGCCCCCTGTTGCTGCAAGGATGACATTGAAATCCTTCTGCATCATCCATAAGGGTGTCCGGCAGGGTGTCCGGCAGGGGTGGACTGGGAACCAAAAGAGGCTTGGAAATAATGTTCTAAGAAGCCCCATATTACACATTTTCAGCAAGACCAACCCTTTTCCTATGGGAAAATTTGGAAATTCCACACAAAAGAGGCCCTGTGTGCAAAGGCCTACCGTGTAATCTCCAGAGCTCCATATAGGCCAGTCCACCCCTGCTGGGGCCAGGGACCATGCTATCTGCAACTGCCTTTCACTAAATACTCTCCTTCCAGATCCCTCTGATCCTGTGTCTACAACTCTCTGCTTGTGAAGAGCTTCCCTAAGCAGAGATCGGGTGATCATTCCCGTTCTTCGGCTGGCTCCCTCCTCTGGAAATGCCTCCCCCTGTCTCTCCGTCTTGGGCCTGATCACCTCAAGTTCTGCAAACACCTCAAGACTTTCCTTTTTTCTCCACCGCCTTCCCTCTCTCCCTCCTATACTAAACTCTGCAGTAGCTGTGCTTGGTGGCCTCAGCCTTTGTGTCCTTTGGGGTTCTGGCCTTCTGTCTAATCACCCACAGCATCTGTCCTCCCCCTGCACTTGCCTTTGGACACCACCTGACCTGTGCTCCCCCACAGGCCTATACTTACTGTATGGCTTGGTGAGCCCTCCCATATTTAGTGATCACTGCCTAGCACTAACCTGTTGCCCCGCAACTGGCTCTTGTACTTACCTGCCACCTGCAACTGTCTCCCTGGCACTTCACCTTTCTGTAGATTCTCTAGCACTTACCCTTTCCCCTGTCCCTTCTCTCCCTCTTCACTTGCAAAATCCAAATTTTCACAAGGCCTAGTAGGACCGCTCTGTTTTGTATTTTTGCATATTCCATTGTCTTGCTTTTTCCCCCTGTTCCCTTCGCTCTGCCCTGTGGGTGCTTTGAAGCACATTTTCCTTATTGTATAAGTGCCCTACAAATGCCAAATAAATTAATAAATAAATAAATTAGGTTAAATGAGATTACAAAAAAGCATTTTTGGACAGGACAGCCAAAGACTTGCTGTTGATTGTGAAATTGTATGTAAGCAGCAGCAAGAGAACTACCTCTATGCCACATTAGCCATACAGTTGCGCTGACAAACTGACGGGGGGTAGCAAGGGAGCTTAGAAAGTGGTGGAACATAATGAATTGAATTATACAATGTAGCGAGCCTGAACTTGAACATGGGGGAACAGGGAGGTTATCCCCCTGTGAGAAATTTTGGGGGGAAAAAACCCTGTCAAAATCACCCATATTTCCAAAATATACAGAAGAGTCCATATATTTCTTAGTGATTTAAAGGGCTAATGAATACTATACCGCTAATAAGTTGCGGTCAATGGCAAGCAGGCGGGATACCAATACCCAATATAAATTAACATAACTAACAAATGAAAAGCATTTCTTATTCCAACATACTTTTTAAAACAATGACATTTGTGGATTTATTGTGTTACTGCGTGGGTTGCATTTAGTAGAAATACAGTATATACAGAACATACTGTAGTAAAAATGAAAGACACATTTCCAATTCCAACAAAGATTTGCCCATTTTTATTAATACATTTAAGTTCAAAGTTACTTAATGCAAAGCAAATATAACGACTGTGAACTGTACACAGATACTGGATTGGGGGCGCTATGGGACAGAAGTTCCCATTCTGACGAATCAAGGAAGCCATACTCATCCCCAGGTCAAAACACATTTTACAGCCCATGTTGCAGCAGGAATAGGAAAACAAGCAATGTGGTTTACAGGAAGGTATAGACATAACTTCTCACAACAGTTTCCTAACCTGCTGAGCTGCCTTTGCAACATTCTGCTATAGGATATCCTGCTATCCCAGCACCCTGCAAAAAGTTTTGGCCTGCCCCCTCCAATCAAGGCTGTGTTGTGGAGGTACATTAATAAGGTTGCCTTCTCATTTTGTAGTGAGCATCACTTGATAAACATATTTATTATCTCTTGAAGGTTATTTATTTTGTTAAACTAATCCTTATCTGCAGCTTCTGAAATAAACGCATATTGCTAATTTGGACAATAAGACCATATACATACCCACAATAAAAATAAAAACAACCATGAAACTTCTGCAAAAATAATAGTTAGTTTCAGTTTGCAAAACACAATCACCATATTATTGGAATGTTTTCCACTGTCAGATAGTGTTTTCAAACCAAAGTTTTAAAGCAACCTTTTGCAAACTGTATTTAAACCAATTCCATCTGGGAATAGATGTGTTAAAGTTCCTGGCTTTCAGGCTGCTCTCAAATTGCGCCTTGACCACTTAATCAAAGTGATTGCTGCCGGAAAAAATCTTTAATCACACTATGACTTATCTGCTAAAATGAATCTCTGTTGGGTGCAAAGCTCACACTGTCTGTCTTCAAAAAAAGCCTCACTCCTGATCTTGCCAGATAGAAAAATAGTAAAAGCGCCAATTCATACGCTGGACTTCAGTGTATTCTTCTACTACCTTACGCATGGCAAAATGTTTTTAATTAACTTCTCATGACACATTTGCATATCAAATATTCATTCTGTGATATCACTGGTGTCATTATTTGACCAAGTTAGGGAGGCCAACACATCCAGGACCACGCAAATCCCAGGGTCGGCCTTTGTAAAGTGTTTCATTGTTCGCACCGGCTGTATTCATATGCATACATTTTTCAGCAATAAAAATCATGATGGGGTGTTGTTAGTACTTTCATGTAAGGGCCAGGGAGTGATTAGCATGGCATGGGGCACAGGATACAACAGCACATTCTCACACAGCAAGTTAACATCTTGTAACATTTAAACTGCAATGAATAGACTCTTTAGAATATGTAAAGAAGTTAACTTCACCCCTCTTCCCGCAGTCTCTAAAGTTAGCTCCTCCAAGTTGCACAGCTGTGCTATTGAGCGCACACTGGGGACACCGACCTAGCCACGCTGGGAAGGTGGCTGGTGGGGAAAGTGGTCAGTGGGGGGAAACAATGTTCCAGTGAGGCTAGAGGGCGAGTAAAGTGTGAAAGGGCCGGGGGGTTGTTGGGAGAAGAAATAAATGGGGCTCTGTGGGGTAAATAAAAATGGGGTAGTAGTGGGGGGAGAAGGGGAAATTAGGAAGACAAAGGAAGGTTTGGGCAGAAAGATAGGGGAAAAATAAATTAATGTAAAAAAAAAAAAATTACCTCCTCCTCGATTTCTCAGGCTGTGCTGCTGCTTCGCTGCTGTTATGTCTTTACCGAGTGGGCAAGCTGGCTAGAAGCAAGCTGCCTGCAGACTTCCTTCCATCGTATGACACAAACGCAGGGGGAACGGAAGCACTGGTTGCAAGGGCAAGCAGCAGCAGCTTCCGGCAGTCTATCCATAAGCGCTCCACCCCTGGCTAATCAACAATGGGAGGGCTGGTGGGGAGGGGTTATTTCACTTTTCAAATGTGTGCTTCAGTGCAGTGTGGGTAGGGACTTCGCCACACCAGCAGGCTGCCCGGGCACCGAAGCACCCGCATACTTGGCGCCCCTGAATGTCGGGACTTGGGGCCAGTGGTGGAAGTGGAATGAAGGAACTAATGGTACTCTGCATCCAAAATGGAGTGGGTGGGATGGTGGGACAGATGGTGGTTGCTGGGGAAAGGACAAGGCAGGACTTTGGTTTGCAATGTTCAATGAATCTTTTTGCATTGTGGCCAGACTGGACATTGGCAGGAATAATAAACTATAATGGCACTTGATTTGTCCGTGACCAAAATATCAATGCAATATATTAATTAGTAGACTTTATTACTATATTACTAGTAGTAATTTGGTAAAACTGCCCATGTAAAATAAACAAGATACTATCTGACATACACCTCTTTAGAACATGTTTATTAGTTTTAATAAAACGTGAACTGCAGATGGATCTACGGATAATAAACACAATTGATCAGGGCATACAGAATGGACGAAAAACTCTTGTGACTCGGAGACGTTTAATAAAATGCTTTACTCATGACGAGTTTTCAGAAGAATTTAGTCATAAGAGAATTAGTTGCCTAAAACAAAAATATCCTAGTTACATAGTACAAAACATTGTATGTATATGATTTAATGTAGATTATCAATTCATTCACCTGGGCAGATCAGGGAATCGCCAGGAGCCCTATAATTTATACTGCAGATGGATCTATACATTGTCAGAAGGTAAACATGTCATTTTCCTACATGAATAGTACAGGACATTAACCCGTTTATCACAGGGGAGTGTTTAATGTTCTTTTACAATTACTGGATCTTTTCTCTTAATGAAAACTTTTATTTGTAAGTAACAGTAAATGAGCAAAACCTGAAAACCAGTACTGGGAGAAAGCCCATACCTACACCTTAACCTCAATACTCAATCTACCACCATCTTCATCTCAAGTGTACTGAAACTATTCTACTTGACCCTCCATGTACACTCCTACATCTTTTCCATCCCCTCTCCTTCTGCTGTTCTGTCTCTTTATCATTGTAACGAGTGCCCAGATAACCAAGAGTCCAGCACACTGTAACAAATGCAAAAATAAATAAATACCCATTGTAGTTGCCAGTATCCGCATGGCTGAGTCACTTCAATTGAATCCAAACATTGGCAAAGACAACAGATTTAGCTTTTTTGCAGGCATGGTATAGGCATTTGCCAGGCACTGTCATAATGGTACTACATTACCATAAGATGCAACAGATGAAACATGATGTGATTATCTAGACATTGAGTGTCTGGCATATGCCTACCTAATACCTATACATTAGCCAAAACTGTTGACTTTGTTGAAGTTTGTTTAGACAGGACTTAAGTGCACGTAACATATATAAATTAGGCCATTAACTCTTCACTCACAGCAGACTACTTAGAAATAACACTGACTGTCAAATGTGTGATGTTATTGTTTGATAGAGATAGCTCAAGGATCTGCAGGGAGGAGCCAGTAGTGGATGGGAATTGTAATGGGGATCAATATGGCCATGGGCAGTCAATGGGCTGGTAAATAACTAAACCCTACCCTCAAATTGTGTCCCTCTTCACATCTTCCTAGCTTTACTCCAGTGTATTTATTTTTGCTTATAAGCACCACCTTATAGCCACAACTAATAAAAATTGACTGAAGTAAAACTACAGTACTATAATGGTAACCTCAAGGTGCAGTGTTAGTCAAACAGGACACTGCGCTCCCCTATCAAAGTAATAACTATTGCTTTGGAAATCCACTGCAGAGACAGCAGTCTGGCGGTTGAAACACTACAAACACCACAGGCCTGATTCACAGAAGTGTTTTATAATGGCGCAATCCCATTGGAAAACGTTCTATGAATCAGGCCCCACTGTAAACAATAATACAGAAAAGAAAGTCCAGTCACTTACGCGTTGTGGTCCACACTTTATAATACATCAATAGACATGACGTGTGCTGCAAACTCTCACCTCAGAACAGGTTATCATGCCATGTTCTCTCTGGAGAGGAGCGCCTGCTACCTTTTGTGAAATATGTGTAAGGAACGTGTGGTTGGTCACCCTAAGTTACCTGGGGGCAACCAGACGTGGTCTCCCTGCTCACTGTGCTCAGAGAGGCACAGCTTCATCTCACTGATGAGGCCCAACAAGGCTGAAACACATGTATGGGGTTGCTGTTGGTACTCTTGTTCAGAGGGGAATTGCCATAGCATTTCGGTGCTGGACTTCCCATGTGGGCTGGACAAAGGCTTCCCCATCTGTGAAAGGTACAGTGAGCAAAAAGCGTGTGCTGCAAACTCTCACCTCAGAACAGGTTATCATGCCAGGTTCTCTCTGGAGAGGAGCGCCTGCTACCTTTTGTGAAATACATGACTGTTATGTTCATGCTTCACCAACAATAACACATTGGACAACACCTGGGCTTTGTCTAGGTACTTGATTCATGTAAGGACGCATACACACAAATGGATCTGCTAAAAGTATGGTTTCCACATTAGTGCCCTTACTGACGGTGTTGTTTCTCTAATTCACATTTACAATTTGTCATATTTCCCTGTGGAACATACTGATCCCTAAATTGCGAATTACCCCCCCTAGGGCCTCTGACAATTTGCTGCAATAGAACCTTTGTTTTTAAGTCTCCTTTTCTCTTTTCAACTCTTTCTTTTCGTTATTTACACGATTTTCATAGTATTGAGCCATATACAATACTTCTGACTGAGACTTAGCTTACCAAGCCTTCTCCGAATGCATAATTTGCGACTGGATGTCCGGCAGTAATCCATGCACAAATTTGTCCACAAATAGTTGTTTCCCAGACTCTGTACTCAAATCTTGTCCACTGAAATCTGAAAATACTTGTTCGAACCGATTAGAGAACTCGGTAGCACCCTCAGACTATCCTTGGACACAGGCAGTAAGCTTGTCCCAAATAATCCTTCTTTCAGGAATTATAGTTTTTAATTTCATAACTATTCTATCGGGCAAAGTCAATATTACCTGAGGTGGTTTCTCGCCAGCTGGCCTTTCTCTATCCAAACTAACCATATTATCCCATGTAGCTCCCAACCCTGGTACATCATCTATAGTCCTAATATGCTTCCACAAGTCGATAGGCAGGAGTACGGGAAATAACAAGTCAATATCGCTTAAGGTAAATACTGATGATTGCAAAACAGACGCTATCTCTTTGTAGAATCCTGTCGGATTCTTCCTAATATCGGGAATAGATTGTTTAATGGTGTTCACTTCCTGTCTCGAGAACGGGACGTAAACGAACTGCGACACATAATGTTCAGGGATGTCTTGAGCAACTGCACCCGTTGCAGGATCGGCGGGAATCCCAACTTTAGGGACAAATATCGGAGGAACCTCTCTCATTGGCAACTGATAAGTAGGCAATTCCGAACGCTTACTAAGCAACAGAGCTGGATCGAGCGCTAAAGCAGCTGAAGAAGTGTCAAATGAAAAAGCCCTCTTATAAATATTCAATAACTCTGCGGGACAACAAATCTTTATTTGTATACATTCATCCTGCAGGTACTCTACCATTTCCTGTATCACTTTCCTCTGCATTTCTGGCGTATACTGACTATATGTGTCATATGCTTCAACGGGAGTTATCGACATGTCTGAAATCCACCTAATCGCATTTTTTGTACAAATTCGTGTTTCCTCATTTATCGATTTGCGACAAGGAAAAAACTGTTTCTGTATTGACATAGCACCCAAACTATTACCATCTACATCTTCATTACGTAACCTTTCCAACTCCCTTCTATACTCAAAAACCCTCTCGACGTGCTCATGTACTTTCTCTGCAATATCTCTAGAAAATGCTAAAACATTCAGATCCCTTAACCCTTGTGGGAGATCTATATCATTTAACCTGTTCCACATTATTCGTAAATGAACTCCTAATCCTTCAATAATAACGTTTTTCTCAGGAAAATTGTGTAAGTTCGAGAGTGTGGCAAAAACATCAGCTTGTTCACCCTTCTCCATGCAATGTCTAGCCCATGCAGTCAATTCATGCTTTCTCTCTGGAGACACAGTATTACGAGTTACAACCCTTGATCCCACTCCCCGATCAACTACAAGCGGTGCAGAACCACTTGGAAGAGAGAGAGCAGGCAAATTGTGTACTTTCAGAAACAAAGGTGCTATCACTGATGCAGCAGGCAAACCCGCCGGACCCGTAACAGCAGGCAAAGGTGGAGAAGCAGGTGGAGGAACAACAGCCGGAGGAAGAGCAACATTAAGAGGAGTAATAGGAGGAGCAGAAGGAGCTACGGGAGGAGGGATAAAGCAGGAAGAGGAAGATACGGAGGTGGCGCAGTGGCACCAGGCCTTTGTTCATTTAAAAGTTTGTCAATCAGCTCATCAGATACATGAAAGTCTTTAGAAGGATACATTTTCTGGATACCAAGTGAAAAAGCCCTATCCATATTCCTAACTGACTCAGACTGTTTATTCTGGTCATATAACAACTCTTTTTCGGCATTCGTCATATGACGGCGTGCATGTTTTTCCCTACTCTTAAGCTGCTGTATAGCTTCTTTCTTCCAATTCTTTAAAATATCAAATGCTGCAAGTCTAGCTTTTTTCTTTAATAATATGGATTCTAAGTATTCAATACGAGGAATTACAAAACTACCATTGATGGGCCACTGAAGTTTCGGAAGCATGTCTAGTTTGTCTGTGCCAAATATCATTAAACACTATGGTACCAATGCCGTACTTACAGTACATAGTACATGCCGGCGACCCCTCCATTAGCGCCGGTTGGCCAAATTCCAAAGATTGTCACTGCGGAATAACGCCTTGAAGCAGGCAGACAATTTCCCAGGCATATCGGAATGCTCATGTTACCTGGTCAATAATTGTACTCGCGAGTGCAATACGCCAAAACAATTATCAGGATACTTAAGAATCGGGTCACGACTCACCTGATCAAATCCTAAGGAGATCCAATCGGATTTCAAAGAACTAACAAAGGTCCCATGTGATTGGTGATTTCGGCAAATCTGCCCGCCTCGATAAATGGACCCTCATCAAGATGCCGTCTCGGACCGCGGGCTCACCGTCCAGGGAGCGGATCATGCAGCACTGCTGAGGTGTCGCGTCTCGTCCAAGAAAGGGGCCCCCTTTGTTACCGTCCGATCCCGGTCTGATAGCGGCGTCAACCTTCAACAAGATGGCATCAATCTTGAGGGTCCCTATTCGGGCGCCATCTGTAAAAGCAAGAGGAAATATTGAGACTGAGTACCCCAAAAGGAAATACACCAAACACGGGCTTATAAAGATTCACAGATCTTTATTCTATAACTGTACAGTTTACAAAGAAACAAAGTATCAGGTAGCTATCTGGCCCTCAGTACATCACAGCGAATACCAGCCTTTCGGTGTTAGAAGTGAGAGGAACTGGACATCTAAACATTTGCACATTTTATACATTTCCAATTATAATGTCCAGCCCCTCAACAGGTTAATGATGCTCTGTCTAGGGTTCGTGCCGAGTTCACTTCTAGTTTGTCCAACTATATGCATGTGGATCATCTTCAGTTTGCATGAAAACAAGTCACAATGACAACAGTGTATTCTCGGATTTAACAATAAGCCTTAACACATGTCTATACAATGTAGTTCAGCCAGTGTCCACGTTCAGTATTAATAAAACATTGTGGTTGATGTATGTCCGCGGATCGGACTTGTTGGCGCAGGTAATCCTCTGTCTACAAGTCAGGCATGGGACAAGGTCTCTTTACTCAACCCAAGCATTCAGCCAACGGACAGTTTACACATTAACTAACGTACAAAGTGCAGGACGGCTCAGTTACAAGCTGTTACGCTCACCTGACTCCCACGGAAGCGCTGGCCTGGTTCGCGCTGCTGTGACCTCTTCTAAGGTGATGCGCAGGGTTCGGAAGACGGACTGGACCGGGCCCCCAAATCTGGCTTGTCTGGCTTGCAGAAGTATCCTGTAGGCGAAAATAGGGATTAACTGTCTGCGGGGTTTCCCCTCTCACCCTCCTTGAAACCCTTCTGTGATTTCTCGTAGCGTCTCACCTTAGGGTCTGGAAGGACGAGCTCTCCATCCTGCTTCTGATGCAGGGGCGAGTTGGTATCCAGTTACTTCACTGGATTTTCGGATTGGTGAGAACCAAACTTGCTTGGCTTCCAGGTAAGTTTTTTTTTTATAAGAGGTTCCCCTTGTGTCCATGCATTAATGTACTAATGTTAGTGTCTTTTTCCCCATAGGGGCCGGGGTACGGAATGCCGGGGAACAGGCACCGACCTGAGATGAGTTTACAAAGAAACAAAGTATCAGGTAGCTATCTGGCCCTCAGTACATCACAGCGAATACCAGCCTTTCGGTGTTAGAAGTGAGAGGAACTGGACATCTAAACATTTGCACATTTTATACATTTCCAATTATAATGTCCAGCCCCTCAACAGGTTAATGATGCTCTGTCTAGGGTTCGTGCCGAGTTCACTTCTAGTTTGTCCAACTATATGCATGTGGATCATCTTCAGTTTGCATGAAAACAAGTCACAATGACAACAGTGTATTCTCGGATTTAACAATAAGCCTTAACACATGTCTATACAATGTAGTTCAGCCAGTGTCCACGTTCAGTATTAATAAAACATTGTGGTTGATGTATGTCCGCGGATCGGACTTGTTGGCGCAGGTAATCCTCTGTCTACAAGTCAGGCATGGGACAAGGTCTCTTTACTCAACCCAAGCATTCAGCCAACGGACAGTTTACACATTAACTAACGTACAAAGTGCAGGACGGCTCAGTTACAAGCTGTTACGCTCACCTGACTCCCACGGAAGCGCTGGCCTGGTTCGCGCTGCTGTGACCTCTTCTAAGGTGATGCGCAGGGTTCGGAAGACGGACTGGACCGGGCCCCCAAATCTGGCTTGTCTGGCTTGCAGAAGTATCCTGTAGGCGAAAATAGGGATTAACTGTCTGCGGGGTTTCCCCTCTCACCCTCCTTGAAACCCTTCTGTGATTTCTCGTAGCGTCTCACCTTAGGGTCTGGAAGGACGAGCTCTCCATCCTGCTTCTGATGCAGGGGCGAGTTGGTATCCAGTTACTTCACTGGATTTTCGGATTGGTGAGAACCAAACTTGCTTGGCTTCCAGGTAAGTTTTTTTTTTATAAGAGGTTCCCCTTGTGTCCATGCATTAATGTACTAATGTTAGTGTCTTTTTCCCCATAGGGGCCGGGGTACGGAATGCCGGGGAACAGGCACCGACCTGAGATGAGAGGTGAAATCCTTGTAGAAATCAGGTAAGTCTTTCATGAGTGTTTTTTGGTAATGTCTTTTCATTCGCTCATTAACGCTGATGTCTTTTTTTCCCCTTAGAGGCCGGGGTCTGGAAATGCCAGGATGCGGCGCGGACCCGAAATGAAGAGGAAATGAATCAACAGGTAAGTCTTAACATGGAGATTTAGCTTTCCTTATTCCCTTCTCTCTCTCACCTTTTGTTCTGGTCTTTTTCTCCCTAGGCGCTGGGGCGTGACTGCGAATCCGGATGATCGCTGCTGAACATGGAGGCGCCCTGTAAAGGTGAGTGGAATGCGGCGCTGCAGCGATCGACGTGATGAGCTTTTAAATTAAAGTCTTCCTTTTCAGGATTGTCAACGAGATGTCTCCGGGATGCGCATTTAGCAGGTAAGGACTTTTCCTTCTTCTGTTCTCTTCTTCTCTTCCTTTGCAGGTGATCCAGGATGCTGGCAGGCGTCGCAGAAGTCAGGATGCAGGAGCAGACACGGTGAGCGTCCAGCTGCTAGAGGCAGAACAACGCGAAGCACGTGTGGCTGTTCGGGTGGGGTTTAAATAGCCTTGGAAGAATTTCCAGGTATGTATCCTTCCCCGACCACGCCCGGATGGTAAATTAGTCCCACAGGTAAAGTAGTTCCTTTCAGGCCTCAAGGAGGCCGGGATCCTGCAGCATGGTCTGCATCAGGTAAGTGCACCCAAGCATTCCCATAATGAGCCTAGCGCAGATGGCGCCAGGACTGATGTCTTTTATGAGCCTGGCGCCGTAGGCACCAGGACACTGTCCAAAGGGCCCCTATATGGGGTTGCTGGGTCCTTCCTTGGGGACTGGATGTTCGCTTTCGGGGACGCCGGGCTTGAACCGGCTCCCCGGGAGCGGGCATCATGACACAAGCGGGAAAAACTGTGCACCATTTTAGAACACAGAATTACTTTAGAATAGAAATCAAAATGGCGGCTAACTTGATCTAAGATCAGAACTTTGCAATGCGGTTTTCTTCACAGAGCGACTGGGCTTAGGCCAATATATACAAAAAGGAGGCACGGCATGATATCCCGTTTAATAGTCGTAAAGTTCTTTCCCAATCTCCTAGTCTGTTACTAGACAGAATTTGTTTCACTCCAAATAACTTCATCTGTTCCTTGTTGTCCATCTGGTGCATCTTGTCCTAGTGCTCTTGCAATGGCAATCTTTTCTGAGGTATGATTGACATGTTCCAATGCTCTCTGATACGGAATCACAGCTCTCTGACTGTAGACCAAACATATAATTTATTGGAAACACAGATAATGATATACATAACAAATGTGCTTCTACAGTTAATTAAGTCACATATTTTAATTTAATTTCGGTCACCTGTCACATATGTGTGCACATTGTTCAATGCATATTTTCGCATGGTGCAATTCAAGCACTTAATAAAGCCCCTACCTGCTTACCACATACATCGTCTCTCTGTGTACAGTCCACATAAAGCTGGGACTCTGATTAGTTTTGAACGTGGATGCCCTAGTGTACACAACATCAGGTTTGTTACCAATATATTTGGTCAAAACTTCATCTAATTGCAAAATTGGCCATTGTTTTTTTTTTTAAAACATTATTTAAATAATATGATTGTCTTTAAAGAACTGTGTTATCATGCTCGTCTTGGTTTCTTTTTTTGACAATCCTACTTGTGGAAGTTAATAGCAGATCCCTATTTATATTGTCAACCTTTATTTTAGCATCCTCACTGATATCTACTGCATACCCTCTTTGCACAAATATCTCTTCTATGAGTGATTTCTCTTCCATGTAGTCAATTCCTTTACTACAGTTCCGTTTAACACATACGAATTCCCCTTTTGGGATATTCTCTATGACACTTTTTTTGTGACAACTAGTGGAGTGTAAAATTGAGTTGATTTTTGTATCTTTCCTAAAAGTATGTGTGTGTAAATTGGCACCCTCAACTGAAATGTTAACATCCAAGAATCTAACCTGTTTACTGCTTTTTTCCAAAGTAAGTTCAATGACAAACTCATTGTCATTAAGATATTCGTTAAAGGCTATAAGTTCATCATCAGTACCATCCCATATCAATAAAATTAAATCAATATATCTGATCCACGTACATTTTTTGTTGGTCGCGTCTGGATATTTCATAACATGTGTATATTCAAATTCACCCATGAATAAGTTTGCCAGTGAAGGTGCAGGTGGGCGAAACATTGGCACGTACTGTCCAATTAATTATTGTTGGTGAGGCATGAACATAACAGTTATGTCTATTGGTTTATTATAAAGTGTGGACCACAGCGTGCTAGTGTCTGGAGTTTCTTTTTATGTATTACGCTACAAGTAAAGCTGTGCTTAGGTGTGCTTCTGTTTGTCACCCCTCTGCTTCTTGGCTGTTCTGATGCGTCACTATCCTCTGGTCCTTGGCTCCCTTGGGAGCTGTTCGTCTGGTCCACCCCTTGTCAGGTACATGACTCCATGGTCAGTTGCTTTCAAAAACAAACTGAAGCAAAAGGCTTCAATTTTCTCTGAGCTCTTGCTGCATAAAGTGCACCTTGAAAGCCTCAAATTCCCACTCTTGAATGGTGTGTCAATGCAATCAAGTGTGCCTAATGCTTTGAGAAAGTTATGGAAACAATAGCCTTTTCAATTTCTACCTCCCACCCTAAATGAAAATATATTGCGGCAAACAACCTGTGCACAGAAAAAACAGAAGTTACACAATTGCACATAGGCAATCTGAACGTGCACATGTGCACTAAATTTCCCTGAGCACCAAACTAATCCACCACAGATACACCAACATAACGCCCCACACTCCTTAAGCACCCCTCTGACGGCCCCACTGACAGCCACACAAACGAGTACCTTATCAACCTGTAGTATACATTAACTACTCCTCACGAAATATCGAAAACTTACATGACATAGAGCAACAGCATTAGATCTGCGCACATCAACATTGTAACAAGCACTCTTGTCCTGGTCCCCCGCTACTGTACTAGTCTCCTACCCCACTGCGTGCAGATCCTGAATCTCCTATAAAGTGAGAAAATGACAACAGGTGTGCTATAAACGATGCAATAAAATCGCGTAACAGGTCATATCAAAGAGATTCACTCATTCCTCTGTGGGGTAGTACTCTGCACGGCCCAATCAACTTCTTTGACTGGAAGCAAAAAGGGACAATATTAATTTTGCCTCTGCCACAGTTAGTGTACAAAAGAATATAGTGTAGTGGACGGACTGGCTGCTGAGACTATTGGACTGACGGAAGGCCAGTGCACCGATAATGAATTCTAGGTTACAGCTTTGGGGTCCACTAACAGGGAAGATCATATGTACAGTATTTTCTTCCTACTCATTGAACCTGTCCCATTGCGAGGGTGTATTTTTTTTCTTTTCTTCTTCAAATAGTGTGATTACGTTTGCAATAAGGACTCCACACTCTGACTTAACTGCAAAAATGAATTAAATAATTGGCCAGGGTCACAAACATTGGCAAAGCAGTGAAGCAGGGATTTTAACCCACTCTGCAAATGTGACCACATACTTTCCAAGCTTCACCTGCTACACATATTTAAGTTTTGGATTTCAAGGCCAGCAATACTGCTGTCTTTTAGAGCTTACAATATAGACTAATTGCATAGTAAAGCCACATGAGAACATGTACATCCTTACAGCAACATGTTAAGGCAAAAGAATATCATTGTGGCTTCAATTTTCACATCCTGAATGGTAAACTATAACTTCCATAAGCAAACCTAAATTATCTATTTAACCCCACTGTACTTTCAGTGATTTAAGAGACACAATAAAATAAATCATAATAAACTCAGATAGATAGGGACATTCTTTGTTACAACCCCCAGCTCTGATGATGTTGAGAACATTTAATTAGTGATATACGGCAACTTTATTGTTGTGCATGTATATAAACAGATCTTTAAAAGGTAACTGTTATTTTGCAAGGTCTGTCAGTTGGAGATGTGCCACCATACATATAAAAGGCAATGCTGCTGATAAAAAAAATGTGTTTGCGAGGTCATTATTGTAATCAGGTTGCACGGATGCTCTGTGTGTGTTTATGCCTGGCCGTGTCTTGGGATATTGGCAGTGCTTGAATGTCCAGTACGAGCTGATTTTTGTATTTGACTCGGGAGAAAGAAAAATCGCTACAGACACTTTTCTTGAGCCTTTGAACTAAAGGTATGTTTTGTAAAATGCAAACAAACTAGTGGTACGGCATACCAATTATTTATATTACACTTCCATCTCTGCTCGGGACTAGCCTTTTAGTTATAGAGCCCGAGCTTCTATTCATGGCCACAACCAAAAGACCCTAGCAATGCCTCTGCTAATGTACATTTTTTATGTAACAGGCTTGACATGTTTTTTTTCTTATGTAATTATTGAAGAACGTCTATCAGGATCAAAATTGACTATTACCTAATTTAAAGAAAATACCTTCCATAATCTTAGAATTAAGCTTCTTTGTGCACCTGAGAAGTATCCTATACATGGCCACACACCTCATCTAGGGTCTATGCCATTATGACCATATTACTTAGGCCCTCATCTACATTCATTGGCTCCTACTGCATGCACAAATGACCTTCAAGTCGTGCTGCATCATCTATATGGTAGCCGCCCTCAAGTCACCGAGCTAGCTTGCAGAGAAACTAAGCATCTCTGGTGGACAGAGAACCATCAGAAGCCAGGACAAGTGCATACTTGAAATCCGCTGCTGCAAAAAGGAAAGGACCAGAAAACAAGCCTTCACTGGCTACGACGCAGGAATGTGGAAACTCCTTCCTGTCAGTACCACACACACTCCCACGCTCGTACAATTCAGAAAAGAACTCCAGATCCACCTCTTCAAGGAGTCTCTCCTCCTCAACACCAAGGCCATCACGTCATTCCTCGTGCCACCTAATTCGCTATATGCTGCCCGCCCCTCTCCTCCATGCCACCCGATACAGCAGTACCCCTCCTCTGCGGCCATTTGCATCCTATCCCTCGCTGCATATGTGTTCTGTTGTTACCCCTGGAAAGTGCTAGGTTATGTATCTGTATTGGTGTATACCTATGTAAAGTGCTCAGTTGCTTCTCGAAGCTGGGTCCATGCTCAATAAATACCATAATAATAATAAAAGCCAAACACAAATCAACTCACATGTTGAGTAATTATATAGATGCCATCAACAGATGAAATTTCTTTCTTTTAGGCACTCGCGCATATTGTTACCTTCAAGAGTTTAAAATGATCTCTCCCGTATCATCAACATATGGCTTAAAGTAAACCCTGTTTCTGAAAATAAAATAATCAAATGGATATTTCAATCTAAAGGTCAAGATTAACATACAGGATATCATATCACATCTAAATTAGAAGCAGTAGACCAGCAATGTATAATGTCATGTTCTTTACATTATGTACCATCATCTGCACCTGCCATAAAAGTCTATGTTAGCAATGGCATCAACTAAAGAAGACAATGAGCTAATGCAGGAAGTGGATTTTATTATATGATTTTAGCGGTGCACCAGAGCAGGCGATTACTGTTAGCAATGATAAGGGAATGACCAGGGAAGTCATGTCACCAAAATTCCTGGGGCAGTGAACTTACATCACACGACCCTTGACCTCTGATGACATCCCAGGAAATGATGTCATTTGACCCCGACACAGGCGTGACATCACAGGAAGAAATGGAACACGACCTTTCACCCCTTGACAAACCAGGAACTGGCATCACATAGCATTGTTCCTAAGTACACTACGAAAAATATGATTCTGACATCACTACAATGTGATATACATTTCATACAAGAATGGATCACCATATGTGTTGTTAATATCAATGTGGATATGCCCATATTACCAAATTATTGTGAAGACAAGCAGATGTCCAAGGCTAACTGATAATGATGTGTTATTTATGCCACTAACGCTTAAGCACTTTATATAGAACAAATACACATACAATATCACACAAACTGTGTTGGTACCATTTTATCAACCTCAGAAGGATCAAAGGCTGAGTTGAGTTGTTTAAGAACAGACTAAATCTGTGACTCGTACCCTGAATTGTGCCTGAAATAAAACTTTAATCCAATTATTGGATAAAATTCCAGAAAGACACATTATGTGTTATTCCGATTTGTTCTTATTTAGCGTCACTGTTCAAAGTGTTGCACTTGTGGAACCCCCTGTTTTTTTTTAAATTAATTAATTAATTTATTTTTTTAAGAAGCCTGAACAAGAAAGCCAGCCAATCCAGAAACAAAGAGCCACATGGCTCTGGCCGCTGCCCAGGAGCCTACATTTAAAAAAAAAAAAAAAGAATAACGTGTTTTCTTTTTTTCTTTTTAGGGGTAGCAAGGGAGACCACAGAGGGTAACAAGGGAAACCTCAGGGGTCGCAACTGTGACCCCCATATGACACCCTGGAATGACAGTTTATGTCCCGCTTCAGTTTATTTGCAATGCTCCTTCCATGGTGCAGAGGCACATCCGATTGAATGTTAGCAGATAGAAACAAGTGGTGCTAGAAGGAGAGCACAGGGGCAATGTTCCAAAGATATGGAAGCTATGCTTGCTGAAAATGAACAGCCCTGGGACTATGGGATCCCAGTTGAATTTATTCGCAGTTAATACTTCCTGCATTAGAAGGTTTACAACGAGCGTTTCATCAAATTGTGCTGCTAATTCACCTGATAATGTATCGTATGCCGATGGACCATTTATACCTATTGATGACTTGTTCCATATATCCAACAGATTTGCATATCTGGATCAGGAGAAACAATACTCAAGTGCAACTAACCTATCAAAACATTCATTGGATTGCCCTGCTACCACATCTAGCTCCACACCAAGTAGGAAGGGCTGCACAACTACCCAACAGGCCTCACAGGAAGGGGCAGGACTGTCGGATCAGTGAACCTCAACAGGATAAAGCGCCTGGTGATCGAAGAGGAGCTGTTGAACCCGTAGTGCAGTAATATATTCTTCCCACCAATGTAACACTCAGTTGTGCATAAAAACAGTCTGAGCGTTCAATTGGTTGAAAGATGTTTGAAGAAGGAACAGGACACTCTGGAACACCGGGTGACTGCAAGTTTCTTCCAGATATGTGGCAATTGTACAGGACACACTGGGAGCTCACTGATAGGTAGTAGGATAAGATGCAGTACATATCCGACAGGAAAACGACAGTAGAATGGAACTAAACAATTTCTGTAACGATACAAAAAACGTACATAAGGAAAAGAAAAGCATAAGAGCCAGTAACTGAAAAATGAACACTAAATGAAATTCTTACATGTATATCCGTATGAAGGACTGCAACAAGGAAGATGTGATGAATAAGATCCAAACGGCTCCAAAAGGAATGTCCGAGAAGAACACAGTCTCACAGATGCTGAAGGTTTCTTGAGTCCGGTGCAACCCTATTCCCGCCGGCACGCGTACGCCTAGAAAGTTCAGCGATTCCCGCCGGCACGCGTACGCCTAGAAAGTTCAGCGAGGTTCCAAAAAGTGCTATAGGCAGTCTCTAGTCCAGCACTTGTTTCCTATTCCGGCCGGCACGCGTACGCCTAAGGTGAGAGATCCTTCTTCTGAGAGACCAGGTAAGCAGACAAAATGAAGCAAGAGACATGAATCGAAGTCAAAAAGAAGTCCGGGTCGTAGCAGCTGTTCGTAGCAGTACCGTGGGCAAGACAAGAGGAATCCAATGGACAGGCAAGGGGTCGAGAAGGAGCAAGATCAGAAGTACCGTGGGCAAGACAAGAGCAATTCCAATAGACAGGCAAGAGGTCGAGAAAGGACAAGATCCATATAACAAGCGCCACTGTAGAATTCCGAGGAAAACAATCAGAAGCACCGAAACAGCAAACGGGGCGGACTTAAATATGCGTGGCCACAACGCGAGAGTCACGTGACCGGGAAACCGGCGCAACACGTGACTGCAGATGTACTCGCGGCCAACGTCGCCATGGCAACCCCCAATGCCTTTGAAACAAACCTTTAAAGGAATGGAAGCGATTGCTGCTGTTCCTAGCTATTTTGACTCTTGAAAGTCCGCCTGGTAAGCGGGAACTTGCAGTAGAAGTTGGTGTTCTGACAAGGACACCGTGTAAAAATAGCAGACAGACTGTTCAACCTCTTACTCCTCCCCAATCATTGGAGAAGGCCCATCCAACTTATGAAACTTCCAACAACATATGCTAATTTACTCTCTGAATTATTAGATCTAACAGGTGAGATGTCTGATATGACAGGCGTGCTAAATGCTGTGAGAAATGCGTTGATCTACCAACGCAGTTATCTGCACTGCTAATATAGCTCTGGGTGTGTCAAAGGGTCCGAAGGCGGGAATACATTTGGAGTAAGGTGGTGATGTTGTGATGGGGCAAGAGGACTATCGGAGATCGGAATCCAATTGTTTGCCTGTAAATATGTCCGCCAGGGTGAAGAAAAACTCTGGTTCCATAAACAGAGTTATTGATAACTATGCTTAACCCAAACCTCCCCTTCTGAAAAGATTTAGGAGCATAATATAGATTACTTATCTTATATGCATAACGAAACACAAAGCTTTACTGAACACTGTAACAACTCTCACTGAATTGAATAGATAAAAAGGGTTATTGTAAATATGACTTTTGACCAACATTGCAAGCAGAGGTAATTAAGTGAGTCAAAGCCTTATTAAATAAATGATAGTACTGGATTTGAAATGCTAAAGCTGCTGCACCATTATTCTGATGATATTTGTGAGATTTCTCGCCATTTAGATCAGAGTGATTCAAGATATGATTTTATGGGTCTCAAGCTAGTGCAAAGTCCCTATTAGAGAGTGTAAGTCGTCTGGAGGGGCCCCGGGCACCTGCACCTGCTCAAAGCCCCCTTCCTCGGGTGAGTATAATCTTGCCCTCCTCCCACTGCCGCTCCTCACCTGCCCTCCGCCCTTCCCTCATTATTTAAGTTTCCCTTACTCTGCTCCATGGCCGCCATCTCCCCTTCCCTCATTATTTGTTTCGCTTGCACCGCTCATGGCCCGCCATCGGTCCTTCCCCATTATTTTATTTGTTCCCGTGGTTGGCTCCACACCTGCCATCAGCGATGCCCTCAGATTAGCGATGCCCTCAGGGTAGCTCAGCGGCAACGTGCTCGCCTTGGAAGCAAGACGATACAAAGGAACACAGGTTCGATTCCCGGGTCCGCGCTTAGAAACCTCTGGGTATTTAAGCGCGTTATAAATACGCAACTAAGACAAAACAATTACGCAACGAAAAAAAAAAAAATCCTGTAACAGCGCCTCGATGCCCGCGGGCTGGGTGAGTGTTTTAAAAATGCAAAAATAAAATACAATAAATTAACCATGATTTGTGAAGATTAGCCATGCGTCACACTCAGAAGCACACTTTGTGTCTGGTCACTCTTGCAGTGCAGAGAGAGGTGAGTGGGAGTTGCCATTGTATTGCACTTAGGGGAATGTGTGGGAATGGCTAGTGTGTTGAGCTTGGAGGGGTGGTGGGGGCAGCCAGTGTATTGCACTTGGAAACATTGGAGGGTAGCATTGAGTTGGAGCAGGATGAGCTCTGAGGGCACACTTGGAAGAAATTTGAGAGTAGCCAATGTACTAACCACCCTGCTCCTTCTCCCCTCCAACATACCTCCTTAGCACTATACACACCCTATGGGCTCACAAACTACAAACACACATCCTACATAACAAACATTCACATACAACAAACAACCCAGACAATGGACCTTCCCCTTACGGATACAACAAGCCAGTCCGCACAACCATAACTATCAGCCAAACTACACATGAAACACACACCGAACATAACAAACCTTTGCATACAACAAACAACCCAGGCATTGGACCTTACCCTTATGGACACAACAAGCCAGTGCACGCAAACAACCCATCTGCAACCCAACACACACAGACGCCATTTTTTCCTGTTTCTGGACCTATCCTATCACTCTACACACATTAACCCACCCCACCCTCTTTCTTTTACAGCCACGTGAGCACCTGATGACCACCCCAAATGGTTATGGTGCACGGTATAAGATAAAAATAACATCTAATACAAAGCCCTACCACCAAATATGTCCAATATTCAGGTCAATCCAACACCCCCTGAGTGGCTTGCCATTGTTTATTATATGTACCCAAATGGAGGTAACACAGAATAGCATTGCCCAGACTGCAATCTATTCAGTGATTAGTGGTACTGGCGTGTTGGAGAGCGGGTGCACTTTTGCACAGCCTCTAGATATCTTTGGGTAGATACAGTGGGTATACTGGCTACTGAATCTCATAAGGTGATACGTGATATGAGTGCAAGCAATTGATTAATAGAGCCACTCTCTAATGGCTCCTATATATCTTAAAATTGAGCCAAATTAGAGAAATACAGTGGGTGTATTTGAATTTCCAAATGGAATACTGCCGGCCTAAGGTTGAAGCTTAATTATGATGAATGATTACAGTGCATGAGGGACCATGATATTTGTTTCTTTCAAGAGACCCGGTCTCTAGAACAACATAATATTGATGATACACTTGATTACTGTACTGACATATAAAGGCAACTGTGACTACCAAGTGGAGGATTATCAAATCGGGATAAGGCGAGTTTGTTTATGGAGGATACACTGCTCATCACACATTAATTTGATATGGAGGCAGTGATTAGGAAAATGGAACAGAGTATTTTTTTTTAGATTTACTAGTTTGATAACAGGATGACGTGCAACTCAGGTATGACACTATTGATTACATTAGTTGGACTTTCTGATGAATGGGGGTCTATGCCATGGTGGTACAGGAAGTTACTAGAGACAATGTAAACCTGAAATTTGAGTCATTCGGCACATTGGCTGATATTTGCCCCAGAACTGCGCCTAGTCACACAGCATTGTGACTTTTAATACAGCATTTTACTCATTTTATACTAAGAACAGCCTCATGCCCTTCTAATGTTCCCAACCTTACTCTCTCCCCCTAAAACTATCCCAAGCCATGTCTCACTATGCCTTTGTTCGTTGCATGCCACTCTCAATGCCCTATATCTACATTGTTTGCCACCTTCCACTCCTGGCACAGAACATTCCCATTGCATCCATATTTGCTCTGTCGCTCTAGACAGGTTCCATGTCACAGACTACTGTATCTTGATTTCCCCTATTTCCTTCATACTGATCATAGAAGTACCCCATCTCACATCCACTGTGCTAGATTTTCCCCATGCCACTTTCATTGCCACAGCACTGTATCATTTATCTTCCCACTTCACACCATGTCTCATTAACCCCAGAACTCTTCCATTGCCCCCTGATGTGCCCCTGATGTTAGTCCTCACCCGCTGCTTTGCTCCATGTCACTCGCAGGTTCTCAATCGCTAGCACATGCAAAGTCTGATCCATCCCCTCCTCTCATTCTCATTCTCTCTCTCTCTCTCTCTCTCTCTCTCTCTCTCTCTCTCTCTCTCTCTCTCTCACACACACACACACACACACACACACACACACACACACACACACACACACACACACACACACACACACACACACACACACACACACACACACACACACACACACACACACACACACACACACACACACACACACACACACACACACACACACACACACACACACACACACACACACACACACACACACACACACACACACACACACACACACACACACACACACACACACACACACACACACACACACACACACACACACACGTACGTTCTTGTCACCCACACTCACAAAGGAATTTTGGGAAAAGGGTAAAAAGCAGAAGAGGTGGAAGAGAACAGAAACATGACAGCCACACAAATGGATAGGTACAAAGGGACTGAGTGGATAGGTGTACGTCTGTGGCAGTAGGGGTGAATGTGCAATCATTGCTCGTAGAGAACGTTATTGTTTTAGGAAGGAAGGGGGAGACCCCCGCCAGTGATGCTGAGCAGTTTTCCTTCAGACATGTTTCTAGTGCTGTGACAGTGTGGTACTAGAATTAGCCAGTTCTTGATGTGTGATTGGCTCAAGTTGTGCTCAAGTATGACCTTAAATTATGGAGGCTTCTTCACCAGAATGTTTTTTAAACGGTCCTCCTGGTAAAAGAGGAGGACACTCTAAAGGTCCTAAGCTGAGCATGCCATTTAAAGGTGAATGTGAGGAACACAAAAAGGAAAGGGGAGAAGGGGGAGAAATGTCAGTCCTCAGAGGCATACCTATTTAGACATTTGATAAGGCATGAACATGAAATTGACTATTCAATGTTAGATCATGTCCTAAAATGTGGTGCCTTACTACATGCAAAGCGAACTGTGGATGTGCAACAAAAGGCATGTAGAGAAAGATGGGCCTGGTGCCTGTCCTCCTTCAAACATGAATTTCAAATGACGAGTGTAAATTCTGGGCAATTAACCCCAAAGGAGAGCATTAAGAGCATAACGCATTAGTGAGAAAAGGGATTAGGAAGTGAACATCGACATTTTGAATCCACACATTTGAGGCCAATGTTCTGACTTTGACACTCAATAATAGTTAGATGCTGATTAAACAATGTTATCGAACTGCACAGGTGAAAAGGTTATTCTGTCCCCATCTTTAGGCATTGCATTGCCAATTTGCAGCTTTTAATTGTCATGTCTGCCATTTGAGTGGAAGTGGTCATAGACAGAACATGTCAAAGACCTCAGCTGAGGCTACTTTCGGGTCTGCTTATTTGACAAATAAAACATGTTGATGTTCTTCTTCACGTCCTAAATAACAATCTGCACAGTGTGTCAAACAATGACTATACTCAGATTACCTTATCGCCCAGTGTATTTTGTTGGGTATATTTAAAGCCTTGATGTACATTAGTAAAGCCTGAATGGACATTTTGATGTACACATAACTTGGTATTCTGGCTGGTGTATGCTTTAAATGAAGGAGATCAAAGGCTAGAGCGAAATAATTCTCTATTTGCACAATATTTTTACATAGATTTTGCTCAAGCATTGTCATGCTGGGTGATCATGTGATTTATGCGCTTTGCAAGTACGGTCTAAAAAAAAAATATGTTAGTTGCTGAACAGCAAATGTACACCATATTTGTACATTCCAATATGAAAAGAACTGGGAAACAATGTGATCCAGTTCTGAAATTGAAGATATGTCTCAAATCCCAGCTTCACTGTGTGAATGCAGGAGGCAGGCGAAAGGTGACCGTCATCTCTATCTCTGTTTCTTCTTCGCGCTGTCTCTCTATCTCCTGTCTTCTGTTTCTTATATGCACAGTAAAAGGTTTCACAAGAGCCGAGCTCGCAGTCCCAGGAACTTCAAAATAACAAGAGATGAACCGGTGCCTAAAGGCCTGCTTCCAGAGTTCGCACCAGTGCTTCTCATTCTGAGACCTAGCTCGTGGGGTCACGTATGAAAAATGAGCTGATCCAAAAGGATAGACATGGACCGTATAGTCCAGGTACAATTACAGCATCAAAGGGGTAATTGGTCCAAAGAGGGGATGTGTCGCCCATGATTGGTTCATTTCATTTTTATGGAATAATACATTGCAGGCTTGTGTATGGTTTATTGAGGATGGTTGACTATCCAGCACGTGACGCTTTGTTTTCTTAGGCAGTTGAAAGAGTGGACTGTTGACTCTCCTTGTTTTGTGTAATACACTGAGCCTTTGTACAAAAAAAACAACGTTCATGATGTTTTAAAAGCACTACTGCATTTCTCTTTTGACTTAATACTTTTTTTGTTTAAATGGTTCCTTTTTATTTAAGGTCCATTCACATAGGTCATCAATGTTCCATATGTTGTTGTGCAAAGTGGAAACCCCTGCTTGGCAAGTATTGCGTCGCCCGTTAAATGTTAAATGGACAAAATGCTGACCATGCCAAACACAAATTCATAATCAATGAACATAACCACAAATTAATTAAATGTGGCCTTGAAGTCAACCACTGAGGCCTCAATTAAATGTAATATGACCTAAACATTAATTTCATCTGCCTAAAACGTAACTAATTGTGCCCTTGATAAAATCCTCATTAATCCCGTCTGGGATCCAAGCCTTTGGACAGCTGATGAACACTTTATCACTATGTCAGAGATCATGTCACACCACGCACACACCCACAGTTTAGCCCAATCCCTGTTGCATGGAAATTACAGTAAAAATGTAAGAAGAGTAAAATGGTAAAGGCTGAGAGGGATGAGCGATTCCTTAAATTCTGCACTGTTTCACCTTGTGTGCTAGTATTTTTTTTCAAAAAAGAGCAAGATCAGCTTCTGTCCCTGGACCAGGCGAGGGTGTGTGGACATTTTGAAGGCTGGGCAAGGTGGTGGGGCCTATCAACCCTTGGTTAGCTGTCTTCTACATGTCCCCTAAAAGCCGTGGGTTTCCTGGGTTAACAATGGGGTATCACGTGGGATCCCACGGGCACATGGGAAGTGCTGGCAATCACTTTAAGTTGTACAGGATCATTGCCTTACGAGTAGCAGCTAGTTGCTCCCCTAGTTGCCCAGAGTACAGCTGCAGCAAACTGCCATCCCCTACAGTGGAATCCGTGGGCTGATAGAAGTTGGGCAATCAAAGCTGAAACTAAATGTTACTTATCTCATGATACAGGCTGTCCACTGAGGGCAATGCTTAGCAGAACATGGGAGGGTGAATAGCTGTGTGAGGCAAAAAACCTGGGGGTCATCTTCAACTCTATTCTCTCCTTCTCACATCATGAACATGTCCAGAAAGTCCCACTAACAGCTGCACCTCATCAGAGGTATTCAACCTTTTCTCGCCTTCCCCCAGAGGCTCACTGTCTCCAAAGCCCCGATTCTCTCCAGACTGGAAAACTGTAACAGCCTCTTTCTACCACTACTCTCTAACCTCTTCAACTTACTGAGAACAGAACCACAAGACTTATCCTTGGCCTCAAGACCAGGGACCACATCTCTTTGGTGCTGAAATCCCTCCACTGGCTCCCCATGTCTAAAAGTTCAAGTCTCTCTGCGTAGTCCACAAGGCTTTCTGTGGCCTGAGCCCATACTACCTACAATGCTCTCTTCCTAAATACTCTCCCTCCAGAACCCTCCGCTCGGCCTCCTCCATCGCTCGGCGGGTGAGCTGTTTTTACATACAGAGATTTGGGCTTAGATCCTTATCCTCTGCAGGTGGCTTCCTCTGGAACAGCCGACCTGCCTCTCTTCGTCATGAGCCGGACCTCCTTAAATTCCAGAAATTCCTCAAGACATTTCTCTTCTCTTTCTCTTCCTCTCCCTTGCTAACCTCCTTCTCTTCTCTCTTGCTTCCCTCCCTCGCTCACTTCCCCAGTCTACACAGTCAAATGACTGGTTGCCTGGTGCACCTCCAGACACTCACAGGTCCCAGGCTCCCCTGCCAGTCCTGCACTTACCTCCGGGCCTCCACGCTCTGCCTTGCATTACTTCACTTGGAATACGTTCTATGGGAGTGGCACTCACTTTTCCACCTAACCCTTGCCCCTGCTGGTCTGGGCACTCTTATCCCCCTCCCCCTACCTCGCACTTCTATCTGCGCACTTGCATGACCTGAATGTATTAGGCTTTGTATGTTTGTCTGTCCTGTCCTTCACTTCCCCTCCACCCCCCAAGCTGGTTATGCCTACATGCACTGGTGCATTGATGACCAACCATTTTTGTCTTCTAACTTCCTCTACACCGCCCGCCCCCCTATTTTATCCCCCCACTCTTCATCACACACTTATACTAGTAGAAAGGCCCTGGCCTAGTATGCTAGTTATTGCTGTTAGATCATTCAGAATCTTCAAGGCCTTAGAATGACAATGGTATCCCCTTGTTTCATTCCCGCTTTGAAGCACTTCGGGTGTGTATGAGCGCTTTACAAATGAACAATTACAATTATGTTCCTGCCATCCTGCATGGGGGTTGAAAAATAAGAGTGCTTTCTTTACTCATGTTTGTGCTACTGTGTTCTTCTCATGCTAGGTATTGGAACTCGTGGCACAAGACTTCAACATGTTGTTAGTAACTGTACTCTCTAATCTTAACAAAACCGTGTAATAGTTGTGTAATGTATTGAACAGTGGTCATTTTGGCAGCGTCTTGGTTCGTTGTTTGGCGTGAAATGGCATGGAAAAGGAGAGGCATGATGCAAAATCTTAAGTGTCGTTGATTGCATATCGCAAAACCCATTTAATGTGTGTTGATATTTTTCCAGGCGGGATTAAGCGATGGCCCTTACAATGTCTGTGTAGAGTAGGGAGCACCAGATGTAGGTCCTGATTTGTTTCTAGTGAAAGAGTGAAGGCAGAAAGGTGGTTTTCTTCGAGAATCTTATTGTATACGTTTGGTTAAAGGGAGGGGGTGCAGAGTTCAGAGAAATGGTGTGAGCAGTAATGACAGAACAGATAAATAGTACAGTCAGATGATTTAACGCAGTGTGATGCGGGTATATGATCTGTGTAATAAAAGGTGGAAAGAGGAATGGTGATTCGAATAGTGAGTAGTTAAAGACTTGTGGCGAAATGAGCAGCTTTCCAACCAAAAGGTCCTGTAAGTCTATCGGGATCAATCACTTTGTCAGCGTGTGAGGTCTTCTGGAATTCATGGGAGATATTGTTATCCAAGGCAAGTTGTGGAGGGCGCTCTAGCAACTTTGGTCAATGTGATTTCATCCTAAACACAGGGCGGAGCATATAGGGCTCTTCCACTTCTTGCGGCCCACTGAACAGTCATGGTTTTAGGAGTTTCCAAAGAGTCACGTAGATGAATGGAAGACAGCGTTTAAGACAAATTATGGGCTATTTGAATAGCTTTTCACAACTTTCAGTCTCTGTAACACGCCAGCATCTTTCCAGCATTTCATCAACAATGTTTTCCTTGATCTATTGGATTGCTTCATGATTGCATACTCCGCCTCAATGGTTGAGCACGTGAACTTATTTAAAACTGTTTTCTAGATACTGTGTGACAATGCCCTGTATGGCAAGGCAGAGACATGCCTTTATCATGCCACATTAGTGGAATTCTTTTGTCTTGTCTTCAGAAGGTGTGATGAAGAGCCAAGCCAATGTAATGCTGTGTTACAGTGGTCTCTGCCTACTACCCTGAAGGAGCTTAAGTCTTTATTGGGCTTTGCCAATTTTTACTGGTGATTCATCCCCTCATTGTAAGAAACGGTGTTCCCTCTGACCCAGCTGACATGAGCTTCTGTACCTTTTAACTGGACGACCAAAATCCAAGAAGCATTTGTCCAGCTGAAAATGGTCTTTGCTATGGCACCCATCCAACGACAACCCAATCCTGAGTAGCCTTTTTACATTGCTGCAACGATGCCCGATGGCCCATGTGTTACATCCAATCACCTTTTCTTCCTGGAAAATAACAGCAGTTTAGCTGAATTATACCATTAAAGAGTGAGATCTGCTCGCAATTGAAACTACTTTTCAGGAGTGGATACAACACCTCCTGAGGGCTAAATACACTGTAATGGTGCACATATCATAGAATCTGAATGCTTTGGCTTATTCTCTGCACATCAATTAATGCTAGTATTAGACTTTCTCCATGTTTATTTACATCCTGACTTAGAAATATTGAATCAAACCTGAGGAGGCTAAAGCTCTTTCCAAGAAATTCAGCAACAACACTGACACTATCATTCCAATCTTTTCCTCAGAAGGCTTAGGACAGAGGTGTCCAACTCCAGGCCTAAAGAGCTGAACATCTGACATGTCTTCAGGACACAACTCATTAATATTCATGAGATAGATTTGCACACATTTAGACCCAATCATTGTATGCAAATATGTCTCATGACTATTAATGAGGAACATCCTGAATATCCAAAATATTTCCATGTACTGGAGGCCTGGAGTTGGACAAAACCTGGCATAGTGGGCCTCTGCTCCCTGTCCCAGAACCGGCTGCAAGCTCTGAAAATATGGATGTTTGATCATTCCGCAACTATTTCAACCCAGAACCTGTTGGTTGGGGATGGGTTTCCTTTATAACAGGGTAGATTGTTCCATCCTACAGAAGAAGTACAAGAGCAATCCATCTGCTGGTGTCATGATGCAAGGACCGCAGCACACCCTTGCAACATAAGATGCAAGCCCTATTGCAATGCTGCTAGTGCAGGTGCTGGTGGCTGACAATGAGGATGGATGTGGAACCCTGTTTACTAGGCTGTTCTGTATGCACAGGGAGAAATACAAAAAACGAAAACAACTTTAATTATTTATTTATGTTTGCCTTTATAGCAACGATCCAAACCGTCAGGCATCATGGTGTTAGTTAAAGTAAGTGCGGAGTGACATTCTTAAAATGTAAGACCAATCATTCAAGTTACAACATGCAAGTGGTTTGTGGAGATCATAAACTCGCCAAGCCACATCTCATGGTATGAGGGCTGTATCAGGTATACAGGTGAACAGGGAATTATCAGGTAGGTGCATTAACTGGAACATTCATGCCTCATGGTACAGGGTGACATCAGGTATACTGGTTAACAGAGACAAATTAGGTAGGTGCATACACTGACAAAGCCAAGCCTCATGGTATGCAATGTTTCATCAGGTATACAGTTGGGCTGTTGACACCATTTCTGATCCCCTCTAAACCTTGGTGGATGATATCAATGGATTCAGGACTCCGCTTTGCATTGAGATTGGAACTGTTGGTTGTAACTGTTGGATTTTCTGGCTTTCTCTCTTTTCCAATTCCTGGCCTTACCCTACTATCCACCATTGTCCCAGCTGGTAAGTAACTTGGTTCCCTGCTGTCCTCCATACAGCCAGAAGTGACCATATTCCTGAAGGTAAGAAGAGGGGCGGGAAAGGCAGCTGTCTGATCAAAGACTATTTTTTTTCCTATCCCGTACCAATGGGCTTGGGCTGATAACTTGGCCTGCTGTGCCGGTATCCACCGTTCTAGTCCCTGGAACAGGGATGAACGCCAGAATATTCCATTACCATAACACAAAATGCAAATGGAAATGTTGGAAAATCTTATTGAGTCTATGTACTTTACTGAGAAATGTAAAGTAGAAGGTAGGGGCAGTGTTTCTCATGCTCCTTGATTCCAGCTTCAAAAGCTATTAGAAAGTGCTTCCCTCTACAGAATGTTTTGTTGTACTTTGTACAGAGGACTGTTGTCTTCGAAAAAATATATCAAGATCATCTTTTGTTGTTTGTAAGGTAGCTGGTGGGATTTTGTGTCCCACAGAAGGTGGAGGAAGACAGCCTCTTACTTGCTAAGAAAGGAACAACCTTTCTGAGAGCACTGCAGTCATTGGATTTGGTGTGGCAGCACATGGAGTTGGTCCCGTAGGATAACTGTCCAGGGAATCCGCGACTGAATACAAAGTTGCGCACAGTGCATTTTACTTTGGTAGCTTTAGCCTTTGGTACATTCCCAACAGTGGTAAAAAACTGCCCCACCCATGATTCTCTCTGGGTGCTAGAGGTAGGCACTTCCTCTACGTATCTTCTTGTTCCTCTTCATTGTCTAGGAAGTACTGTGCTTTTTTTGTTTTGAAGGTCCTCCAGCTGATGGTGGTAGTGGCCCTTGTGGAGGAGGGATGGCATTAGCTGATGCCATCTTTAAGATAAAAAGCAGTTTTGCTCAAATGTTTCCAAGTATGTACTGTGTACTGGATTGTTAATGGATAATGAGTAGGAATAGGTGTAGGAGCTGTGCAAGGGAAATTTTGAAGTTGAAATTTCCTAGATCAGTAGAAGATGTAGTTCCGAACTGTCCGCGAAGCCCAGATCTTATCGTGAAGTGCAGACGTGTTTTCAGACACGTCATCATGCCGCGCGCCAGCGTGGGGTCATGTGGCACTGTCCGGAAGGTCCGCAATGAAGTCAGATGTTCGTAGAGGTCTAAGGATGCAAAATCAGTTGAAATAGATGCAAAACGTGTATAGAAGATAAGTTACACTAATAAATACCTATGAAATTCAATGAAAAAACTTTGTTAAAGGGACGTTATGGTTACAAGTAAAACCAGAAAACCCCAGAAATTCACCAGTTGTGGTAAGATAAGCAACCATAACTCGTTTCACCACCGTGCACTGCTAGGACTAACACCCATGACATCAAAGATGACATCACACATGTCATTGATAGCATCACATTTGAAATTAATTTTGATGAAAAGTCCCTACAAGGGTTTGTGTTTATATTGTTGGTAACAAGATGTCAGAGGTGATCGGGAGGTGTGTCGGTGTAGAGTCGTCAAAATTTAACTTGCATGATCTTGACAGCCTCCATTGTTTTTGGCAAAGTTAGACAGCAATGTGTTTGCATCAAATAATCTTTGTGAACTGATATTTCATGTTCCTTACAAACGTTTTTAAAACATAACCTTATCAAATGGTATTTTTTCCAAGCTTTCATTCCTTGCATAGCTTTTGAAGTTTCCCTTTCGCTCAAGGTAAGAAAGCAATAGCCCTTTATGGATTATGGATTGACTTGGATGCGTGGGCCTACTCGGCTCGCAACCAAAAAAGCAAATCAACTGACCTTCACTCAGAAGGCAAATACATTCTCACTTTGCAACAACATATGAGAATCCAATGATGAGAACCGCTACTTCCACACGCCTCCAGAACCACTGTTTCCATCAAACACTCCAGGTGGCGGCCTCAGATTTCAAAATTTAGGACGCCAGTCCGACTTCAATATTAATCTGAAAACATTGCAACACAGACGCAGGCATTGGTCGTCGTACATTGAGTACCAACTTCCACTTTACCGTATGAATTTGGAGGCAAGAAAACACCACTTTTTGAGTTTTCACTGCCACATTCCATCCCAACCTAATTAAAGCTCACCTTCGGAAACAGTATTTCATAAGTATAACAATTGCATTGGTGTCTTGTTTTGTATGTGTTACCGGCGATGTCCGTGTACACCAAAACATGAACAAAAGATGGCGGACGCAGCGCAGAAATCTGACGCACTTCACACTGTTCCACAACCAATCAGTGAAAGCGCCTCATGTCCGCAGACATGACGTTACGGATTAGCCAATCGATTTCTTGTCCGTGGAGCGAACAGGGAATTGTAACCGCAGAGCGGACATAGATATCACTCATTTTTTCAGACCTACTTTTTGGTCGTTTTAAAGGAAACTACTGGAAGGATTGTCACCAAATTTACAAAAGCACACTTTTGGGACCAAGCCCCTGCCGCAAATTTGGTGAAAATCCATCCAGCGGTTTGGCCTGTAGGCGTGTGCAAAGTTTTTCCCCCATTCAGTCTATGGGGAAAAAAAGACATTTTGGGAACCCCCCTATAACTTTTCCACCCCTGGACCAAACATCACCAAACTTTGCAGAGTAGCCCATATACTTTTTTGCAAAGTTTGGTGAGGATTCGTCCAGTGGGAGCGAAGTTATAAGCCACCCAAAAAGTGTTATTCCTATGGAAACAGCAACTTAACCATAACTACACGGCCACACACATTTTTTTTTTTTTTTGCAAGCTCCTTGGTTATGGCCACGCCCTATGGATCTTTACTTCTGGAGTGGCTGGTTTTTTTGTTCAGTCCTCTTTAAAAAAGAAAAAAAAAATACAGGGTTTCTCCAAGTCTAACACTTTCAAAAGTGACCCTAAATAAGAAAAATATGAATAATAAATAATTTATCTTTCTGGAATTCTATACAATAATTGCTAGGCTCATTGAAGGTTTATTTCAGGCACACTTCAGGGAGTGGGTCACTGATTTTGACAATCAGTTACCACCTCAGTGGTCATGGTCAATTATTTCTTTGTGGTTGGCCTCGAGACTGCTTCTTGGTCTGGAAAAGTTCAATACATCTGGGCATGGCAAGAGTCCATGCCTAGGTGTGAAAGTCTCATCCCTTCTGCTTGCTCAGCCACGGGATTCTGACACTGTGAAATCACCTTATTCTTCATTCAATTCTGTGTATGTTGATTTTGTTCTGCCAGTCGTCTGCCATCTGTGGCTTAACTTGACCTTTCTGAACAAGATACACTTTTCTTCTTCTCATTAATTGTTCCACTGTTGGTCTATTTCAGCCAATACAACCTTGCCTTCTTGGCACGATTTGCCTTGGTCTGAGTTTCTCTTTGTCTTTCATTCTTGATTTGTTCGCCACAAAGCTCTCCTCTTGAGACCTTTAGTAACCTTTGGTTGATTCTGCTCTTGTGCATAGTGGAAATATACTTCTATAAAGTGCTCCTTTTGAGGTAGATATGTATAGGTGGTGCTTGCCGCACTCCATCTTACTACTAAGCATAAGCAAGCCTCACAAATTCTTGCTTCTTGCGGTTCCTGGCATATGTACGCATTTAAACTAATTCAATGTCTTCATTTTGCATGTGGCATGCGTCCTGCCATCTTGAAATTAATTATTTCACTTTAGGCTCAGGATGTCACTTATCCATAGTGTTTCGTCTTTTTTCATCATTCACAGGTTGTCATATCTTCTATATGTGATTCAGTCCGGGTTCTTGTGACGTCACCATTCGTCTAACTTCAGTATCGTTTTAGCTTGTTCAGGGATTGCATTCTGACAATCATCATTCTGTCTCGTGTCAATATGGTTTCCTCAATGGGTACCTTACTGTCCAGGGTTTCTTAGATGTCGGTACTTCAACAGGTGCTGTTCTTCTGATAGGTACTGGACAGAGCCCAACTGCGGCTCTCTGCTGGTTTATTTGCTCAACATGTGTCACATATTTCGGTGGGAACGTTCCTGGTACTTCAAAATGGGCGGTTGGAGTCTGAATCGTGCTTGGCACCTCCTCTACACCTGGCATTTTGGTGAAATGACGCCCCTGTGCTTGGAACCATCCATACCACTGTGAGAGACCAGCTGCTGAGCTTGATGAATGCCGTGGCCAAAACACCCAGCTTCTTTGTTTCCTGGGGCTCTGAATAGGGCCAAGGGAAGGTGCAGGCACCTTTTTACTGCTGTGACATCAGGTCAGACTTTCACTGGCATGTCATTACAGGCATTTAAATGCAGCATGTGAACTCCGTATTGTGATTAGCTGTGCCAGTGGAAGCCATGTGTTCTAAAATACATTGATTTTTTGCAAGCCTTTTCAAAGCACTTTATATTTTCTTAAACACTAGTGTAGTGTTGATGTACTATGTTACAATTCGTTGCTGACACAATGGGGGTCATTATAAGGTTGGCGGTAGCCGTGCCGGTAAATACTGGCATGGCTGTCGCCGGAGTCATTTTTTTACCGGCACCCTGCAAAGGGGATGTACTGGGGTATTCCTGCCCTGGATGACCCAGTCATTTCCCTTTGCTAGGTGCCGGTAAAAATTGCTCCGCATTCCCATTTGAGTCCTATAGGACTCAATGGGAATGGGGAGACCGGTAGCGCGTTAATAACGGTGCCGGAGCTACTGTGTAGGTCTGCTCGCGGGTGCCGTTCCGCCGAGCAGGTCAGACCTGCAGGGCTGAAGGGCACCCGCTCGCAGACATCGTAGTTTGCTGGTCCGGTAACAAAGGTACCGGCAAGCTCACCGGTACCGCTGTTACTGGAACGGCAACCTTGTAACAACCTTGTAACAACTATTCACACTCTCCCAATTTGATTATAAAAAATTTTTCCCAACCCCACAAAGACTGCTTTCTATGGCATAGCATTTGATACGCGTGTAAATGCATACGTTAGAAGACGAGTGAAACCATTTGGCAGAAATACTGTAGCATAAATTGCACGTAGTTGAGATACAAAATAACGAGACCAGAGTTTTTTTCCTTGGCTGTAGTGCTGTGTTTCGTTTCCAGTCAAATTGGAAGTTCAAACGATTCTAGTCGTAATTGTGCCGTTTATTCATTGATCCCGAAACCTGCTGCGTTTATTGTGTCGCCAGAGTACATTCTAGGTGGTAGCAGTGCAGGTATTGGATAACAATTATGCTCATGCTGGCACTAGTTTCCTTCTTTTCCTTCCTCTTACTGCGCGTTTTCTCAGTGATTTCGCTCGTGTGATAGCGACGCATGCGCGGAAAGACCTGCACAGTGTAGCTTCTTGATGCCATTGAAACCGATTGTAAGAAGAATCTCTGCCACTACAACATTTTTTAAAATGAAACCACTTTTCCGTTTTTGCATCCTTCATTGGATGTGTCGACGATTCTAGAAGTAAGCAGTTGGTTTTATTTTGAAGGTCTTCTAACACCGGTCAGATGTTATAAATTTGCCCGGGAGTTATTTTGTCCACATTTGTCCCTGGTAAGCATTGTTCATAAATACAATTAACCCCTGACATGCAACCATGTGGCGGGTTTAATTTTAATTAAGGAGCGTGTACAATTAATCCCTATGTGGCCTGCCTGCATTATACTAGTGCATAAAGGAAGGAAGTGGCGGAAAAGCAAGTTGTGGCCATACCCTCCTCTGTCATACAAATGCTTGAAAATGAGGTGTGGCATGAATGGAAGGTGTTTTATGCCTTCCATTCATGTTGCGGCTTCATGGAACATGAGCCCCAATGTTGATTCACACATAAGATGTGTGCAGCACCCAGTAATATATGGAGTGCAACAGCGACCGCCAGTTTAGAGAGAATACACACAGCTTTTCCATTTCTAGCTTGGGCTCACAGTGTTGACATATGTATGATACAGATCAGGTGTGGTTTTCATAATTAAGTGAAATGCCGGCCATCATTCCCCAACTCTGGTATGGATTTTGTTTAAAGATGAAACTGCCACCAGAAAAGAATGTCACCATAATTATGTAGTTATAGAAACAAGCATATTTTGAATGCTGCCTCTTTGCTGAAGTGATTTTGCTTTCACCCCAGCTGTCAAGAGGACCCAGGTGAGCATTGTGCCTGATCTGTAGAGCAGGCACTGCAAATCAGGATACTGATGCAGCAGGCCACAGGTGTGCACTATACTTTTTAAATGGAATTTGATAATGGAGAGATCTGGTTAGCAGACCACCCTTTTGGAGATGGCATTACCGACATCATTGTATTACTAATACAATTGTTTAAAAAAAAAACTAGGGCTTGTACACCTTTGCCAGTTGGCAATCCTTCAAAATTCCCCCATGCTTAAAAATGGTTGCTACTCTCCCCTTTTAAGGGTCTGGCTCATCCTCCTGGTGAAAATATCTAATGAGGACATCTGCATTGGAGTGCTGCAGCCCAGGTTTTTGTTGGATGTACATTCCCAACTCCTGTAGCAATATGGCCAAAGGGAATACCTTGGGATTCTCTCCCTGCATGGCCATAAGTCACCTAATTTGTCTGTGGTCTGTTTGGACATTGATGTGGGAATAAAGTACGTAGGATTTCAGCTTGTGTACCACCCTAACTACCTCAAATGCCTCTATTTCAAAAGTGACGAATGGGTGTTTTGCTTGGTCAAGTGCCTACTAAGGTATGTACAAGATTGCTCTACGCCCCCAAAGTTCAGCTGTGCTAGCACTGCATAATTCAATATTCACAGGCATCTGTCTGAATGATGAAAGCTGGTAGGGGCATTTTGTAACCGACAAGGCATAATGATTAACTGATAGTTCCCTTTTTGGGCAGAACATGCAGACCTCTTTCCTTGTTCAGTTAAGCCAACCTGCCAGAACCCTGGTATGATTTCAAAGGTACTCAAGTTCATTAACTTTGGAGCACCTGATCTGTCAAATAATGTATCTTCCTTGGGTATGGGGTGAGCATCTGTCTTTGTGACAGAATTGAGCCCTCTGTAGGGCACACACAAGTAGGATTCTGTTTTACTTTTGGTGGACGTTATAGGGGTTATTAACACAGAGCCAGCAATGGGCTAGCCCAGGGGCTTTTGGGTGGCTCAATAACCCCCACGTCTAACACCTTGGAGACTTTGCCCTTAACGGTATCCTTGACTTTGTCAGACATCCAGTGAATCCCACTAGTCACCTGCTTACTGTATCCAGTAAATGCTAAACCTGAAAATGCTATCCTAAGTAGGCTGTAATTCCAGTTAGACCATGATTCCCCTATCCAATGTGAAATCTATAAAAGGTTCAAATGCACTAAAAGGAGTACATCAGATATTATCCACATTGAAAGTGTTCTCCTCTACAGATGATAGTAATTTGGCATTCAGCCAATTCCAAAAGAATTAGTTTTGTGACCCATCAGCAACTTCTGTGTAATGTTTCACTAAATGTTATACCAATGGGGAAAACCTGGTCTATTTGTGGTGATCTACAAGCATTCTCATGTGGTCGGGGGAAACATTTTTTTAAACTAAACCAATCCGAGAAAACATTTTGCTTCCGCCCTCAGAATTCTGCTCACATGAGAAAGTGAAGTACTGTGTCATGTTGATGCTGGTTGGGATTGGCATGTATCAAGAGCCCCAGGGAAAGTGCACTTCCTCCTCTCCTCACCATCAGAAACATTTAGGTGTACGTACACACACACACACACACACACACACACACACACACACACACACACACACACACACACACACACACACACACACACACACACACACACACACACACACACACACACACACACACACACACACACTCACACTCACACTCACACTCACACTCACACTCACACTCACACACACACTTCTAGCAAATAATACTCACACACACACTTCTAGCAAATAATACTCACACACACACTTCTAGCAAATAATACTCACACACACACACACACTTCTAGCAAATAATACTCACACACACACACACACTTCTAGCAAATAATACTCACACACACACACTTCTAGCAAATAATACTCACACACACACTTCTAGCAAATAATACTCACACACACACACACACTTCTAGCAAATAATACTCACACACACACACACACACACACTTCTAGCAAATAATACTCACACAGCCTGAAACTACATTTCAGCATGAAACATCAGACTAGGAAGAAGAATTGGGTCAAACAATATCATCACACTTAGCCAAAGTTCACAGATGCAGCCAAACTTTCCAATTGGCATACGCATACAAACAATGCTGAGTAGAACCTCTCGGTGTCCAGCTACAGTTTTCAAGTGCCATCAACTGGTGAACAATTATTGACAGAGTTATAACAGGTCCCAGGCAAATGTAATTCATATGTTCTGCTCCTGTCATTGCTTATCATACTGGTGGAGAGACATTGAGGAGGGCTCCCCCGACTATTTCATTTACGACAGGCTAACCATGAAGACTTTCCTTTTCGAAAATCTCTCATCATTTTCAATTCTATCAAAATACCAGAAACATTGGATGACACAAGAAGTACACATACTGGCAAGCAATCTTATCTGCAAACTTAGAAATAAAAAGGAACTTAAAATGTAAGAAATGGCTGTTAGATCTGGGCAAACTGGAGTTTTTTGAATGGGTATATTACAGATCAAAGGATGATGGCATACTCAATTGATATTGAATACACATCTGTATGGCAGTAGAACCATCATTGAAAGATTCCAAAAAAGTATGAATGCAGACACCCTGAAAATTGGAAGCAGGTAATGTCTGCAACAATTTACTGGTAATATAACAACTAAGCTGGCTAACAATAAAACAACTTGTGTAAGTAAATACCACAAATTTGCCAAAGGCCTTGTTGTAGCTATGATAAGATAATGATAACTGTACCAGATATTAATAGGCAAAATAATCGAACATCTAATGGAATGTGGCAGGGCTGCAAAAACAAAATGGGAGTCACTGAACCTTCAAAGATTTTAATTGCAAGAGAACAAGTCCTAAACATCTCCCAATAGAAGAAACTCATCCAGCGAGACCAGTTAACAAGAAGTTAGTGAAATCTAACCAAGTGGTGTAATCAAGAGCAATCTGTCCAGGAATAACATTTTTACATTCTGAGATTGTGAACAGAAGGATTGTGTGAAACATTACACAAGGACATACAATGCCCCCTATGTGAGAGATCAAAGCAGAGCATTGCAGAATCACTTTACCCCAACTTCTCCAAGGAACATTATCAAGGTATTCCATTGACACCCAGCACCCACAAGGCTTTCATATTGGAGAACCCTTTTAAGAAGGTAACAGGAAAGCAATTTAAGACTTTGCAAATGCAAAGCCACCTGGACCTAACACAGTTCGTCCTGAAATGTTTAAACGGCTAGAAGACTGATGGTTCTCGGTCCACCTGTATAGTTTTAGGACTTTTACAACTTCCCTGCATGTTTTATTCTTCCCAAGAAGCCAATATCTTACAGGTGGATAGGTCGAATAGACATAGGTTGCAACATCTTCTATAACATTCTTCTCATGACTATGGAAGAATGGGTTGAAGAAGAAACTGTTTTAAATCTGCTACACGCTGGGCTTTAAATTGGTCTGACAACTATCGAATAATTTACTGCCACAAGAGGCCAGGAATTTACAGGGCAGACTACTTTGTTCACAGGGACCTTAATTGCGCATTTACACACATCCCTACTACTAGTGCGCTAATGACCATTCATTTATTGTACCGATTGCCTTCTTGCTTAACATTCTTTCTAGTCTCATTGCCTTACATAGAAGCCCACACATTGCCAGTTTGTCCTACACAAACATATACAAACATGAATAAAATACTCCTCCAATGTAAATGTAATGTGCTTGTAAATAACATTGCCAAGAGGCTAAAGATCCAAATAAGGAAGAAAGGCACTTTCAGATCGGAAAGTAATCCTCTTTCCCTTCTTTTGCAACCTGATTACATAAGCTTTATGCTGTTGATTTAAAAGGTGAATATTAAAGGGAAACTCATCAGATACAGCCATGAGGAAGGACATGCCAAACCATCGTAAAATTCCCAAGTAAAAGGTGAAAAACAATCCATCCAGGTAAATATTGAAGACTAAAGATGTTTATGCTAATGAATAAAACAAGAAAAGGCCCAAGTATGTGAAAGACATATTTTCTTGTTTCCGTAATTGTTATTTTGCAGCGAATAGCAGTGGAGTATAATCCGTTGAAAGGAAAATCTAAAATTAGAAGCGCAAAACAAAACTGTACAGGGAGAGAGAATTATGTACCAAGATATACCTCAATTGTTAAACTAGTTGAGAGGGACAAATTGTAAATAAACAAACATTTCCAAGCTGACCTAATCATTGAAACAAAATTCTCACCATGCTCCCCTCTACTGCTTATAGCTGGGCTGGGAACAGATCAATGCGAACTCACAGATGATCCTAGAAAGATTATGGCCATAATCCAAATATCTTCATATAGTAACGCAGGGTATTTAAAGAGCGTAGGGGATACAAACATACATGTTAACCATGTGTACAAATAAGATACGATACTATTCTTTTAACACAGTAACTGACTGGACCAATCTGAAGATTTTTACCAGATTCAAATTCTATCCCTGAAGGAGGTCCAAGAGTAGGGAAGGGAGTGAATCATTTTATCAACACAAATGATGTCTACTTATAAAGATGCAAAAGACAGCATATGGTAAATTAGGACACTAATGCATGAAATGAATGAAGCGTGGATATTTAGGTATATGTATTTATTTATTTATTTATTCCCATTTATAGAGCGCACAGCAGCCCTGGGGCATCGATCACAAGGTATAGTTTTTGAATTTAAGAGACAAGATGAGGCATAATATTCAGGCCAAATACATATACTTGCATGCAGAATTGGAACACTGAATGATGGTTTTACATTGTATGGAAAAACATAGCAGATTCTCAAAAACAGGCACATAGCAATAAGATGCGCAATTGCACAAGATGCGCCTGTACCATTGCACATCTTATTCAGAGTAGCACATTCATAAAGAAAACACCCACAAATGCCCAGTGAGCAAAGGTGTGTAAATTGTGGCACAAAAGAGGCCAAAATAATAATTTTGGCGCATCTGTCATTTTGTACGTGCTAATGCCGACTTGCGAATCCCTTTGCACCAAAAACATATGCATCTCATTAGATACACCCAAAAAGAGTGCATATACCCTATAAAACTCCAGCAAAATATTTCACACAATGTGTTTAACGTTCTTTCTCTTGTTTTAATCTAATGTGCATAGTGAATCTTTGATCAACAAAAACGGATACATTGTATATTCATCTTTGTGGTGAGTTCACTTTGTAAAAAAGTTCCCATGGGAGTAATATATATACCTATTAAAATTTCTCAGGTGGTAGTTTTGCTATAGCATTCATTCAGAAATTTTCTAGAGTGAATTGTATGATTGGGTTGATGTAGAGGAGGATTATGCATTACATTCATACAGTTGTCTGCAAATTGACACTGTGATTGCTAGAGCCACATGGAAAGTGTTCTACTTCCTAATGTCCTCTCGTTCCTGTACACGTGCATTATGGCTGCAGGAGTATGAGGGTCAAATGGGTTCAATCAATGGAAACACAAACTTCCAGTCCCAGCTATGTCATAAAATGACCTCACTCATCCTTCCCTGGTACATCTATAATGAGGCATGCCTATGTATATCCTATCCTAGCAGATGTCAGAATCATGTTGAACACCTTGCATAGGGCCCGTGGCCGTGAGGTTAATGATATCACTGCCATGACACTACTGCTGATATGAGAGGAGTCTTTTGAAAAGAAATACAGGGCTTGCGCTGCATTGACTAGTGGTGGTATGGCAGGGGCTTGAAGTGGGGTGGGGGAAGTGTAAGGGCCCCCTATCACTGACTCTCAATCTCTTGTATGATATGGGGTGAGAAGCAGTAACTCTATTCCTCCCATATACGATTTCCATCCCTATCAGCCGGTGCAGCAGCCTGATGCCTACTGGATTGACAATGTTGGGAATTTACACCTGTCTCGCTGTGCTGTGCTTTTATACTGTTTTGTTAAATTGTTGGATGTGACTGATGAAATCTGTGTGCTTCTTTGGTTGGAAGAAATGGGTTCCACTCCTTTCTCGGCCACATGCTTCACTTTTGTAAGTGACACATGCAGAAAGGGCATTTTTGGAGCAAATCTAGTGGTCGGGTTTTGAGAATCAGGATGTTGGTGCATCTTTGCTCACTTTATTTTGTCACTTCCCCTTTGCATACCTAATTTGGTGTATTTGCATGCTTTCCTCCCACTTTGTGCTTCTTTTGCGCACATTTTGCAATCCCTTTCTAAATAAGTGCATCTCTGAGATGCACACTTCTGTTAACGTGGCACATCTGTATCAGGTGTATTTGTGGCACATCTCAGATTTGTGCTAATGTGTGTGAATATTCGTCTGGGGGCACAAGGGGCAGTAGGCATGACCAAAGTCCTTTTGCTATCATTTTTTCACACCAACCCTCCAACCAGAGTGCTGATACTTTTTTTGTTCTGTTTTTAAGAGAAACAGAATAAATACACTGATTTCCCTTAAAAACAAAAACCAAGACATTGTCTGCAATGGGAATAGTAACAGGATGTTGTCCCTTTACTAATTAAGAACTCTTGGGTGGCATTTGTTGTGTGGTGTGGCACACCAGAAAGGGTGGTGCACAGGTGCATGGAAGTTGTGGCATTGTCATGGGAGAGCGGGAGTTCAGTGGTGTGGGAGATCATGGGGTGTCATGAGGGAGAGTGAGGAAAGCAAACTGGGGTGAGGCTGGGGGGTCTGCAATTGTGGACCCAGAGGGGAGGCCCTGGTGGTCGTGGAAACACAGGTGTATCCTGGCAGATTCCACCAACAGTCCAGGGCCACCTGATTGCCTGATGCCTCTTTCACGGGTGATAATTGTTTGCAAAGAAACAGGAATAAGAAGGTGTTTACATTTGAAAGCATTATATTTAGTACCTGTTAGGCAGAATCACATGCAGTACCCTTTAGGAACACTACACACACTTAAGACGACAAGTGTAAGTACAATTTCACCTTTGGTACAAGCCTGCACTACACAGTAATGTGGTAGCAGTGGCTGAGCAGCCAGACCTATCTCAAGAGTAAAGTGAGCAGTACAGCAGGTTACACAAAGGGGCAGCAATTACAGTGGTTCAAACACTTACTCAAGGTTTCTTGGTAATGGAATATACATTTATTTACTCAGTCAGTTGGAAAACATTCCACTAGTAAGAGCAGCTCAATATCACAATCTAATCTACTACAATACACAACCAATCAGTTTCTGAAAAAGTTCAGCTCCCCCGAAGTGGGAGCAAAATGGCACTTCAGTTGGTTTAAAAAGGGGTAAAAAGACAATGTTAAAAGAAATAAAGCACACATACTTTCAGAGGTAATGCAAATAGTTTCAGTTCACTACAACCAGCAACTCAATTCAATAGGCCTGGGCCAAAGTCAAGGGTTCAGAGTCTTGGATAGAATAGCACAGTTCTGGTAGTAAACAGTTAAGTCTTTGCCATGGTTTTTAGAAGTAGTTGGTCAGATGAAAAGTTCTACGTCGGTTTAGGGAAGGACAAGCCAAGTTGGGAATGTTTCACAAACGTTCACAGAGGCAGAAAGGATTTCTTGACCGCACTTGCACAGTACCTTTTAAATGAAGAAGAGCTGTAGCTGAGGCAGTTGTTCCTGGCAGTTTGTGCAGACCTCGCTGTTCCTGAGCTTCAGTTGTGGGGACAAGAAGGACGACGTTGGGAGGTTCCTGCAATGCCCAGGGAAGAGGCCACAAGCTTGGCAAACATCGGTTTAAGGTGCGAGTGCCTTAAAGACCACAAACTGGTTTCCTTCACACTGGCTATCTGGTTTTCAACAGCACTCTGAAGAAAATTCGACCAGTATAGAGACGGTGTCTAGGTGACTTGCGAGTTGGTTGTTCCCACCAAACTCAAGGGAAGAAATGAACCTTGAAGGGCTTCCCTGCTGATGGAGTTTCAGGCAATTCGGACCTGCAGCAGGACTACACCGGTCGACCAGGAGTTGCAGCAGTCATCTTCCTTGAGCTCGTCTTCTGTTCTTTCGTTTCAGTGGTCGACTCTGCTTTCCAAGTTCCAGAGGCCTGCTTTTAAACAGTTTTTCCCCATTCATTCCAACCTAGATGTCACTCACCCAGCAGGGTGGCTGTCCTTGCCGGACAGCCAGCTGGCCAATTACACCAGAGTACATTCAGGCCTCCTTGGAGACTAAGCGCAGGGAGTTTCTTATCACCTCACTCACATCCTGTCCACCCCAGACACTCAGGTGCCAGAGGAGGTCTTCATCACTGAAGCCTGCCAAAGGCCAACGAACAAAGGGACCAACCCTGGTTTGGCATGCACAGACAAAAAGTGGAAGGGCCTTTCCTAAAAGAAACGGCAAAATAATTTGATCAGAGTCTGTTTTTACAGATAGGTCTTGGGCGCCATATTGAAAAACATGGCTGACCCGATGTTTAGCTACCGGTGTTCATGGTCGGGAAAAATCATGGTAGTTTGTTCTAAACCACTGCCACCAGCCATTTCAAGAGGGAAAAGGTAACATTTGACTGTTACATGAGTGTTTAGACTCAGGGGATGCTAGGCAACCCCTTCAGCACTCTATAGGAAGATAGTGTGTGCTGGGTCTGTAAATTTAAAAAGACTATTAAAATCAATTTAACTTTACATGCTCTGGCAGACGGTAGTCAGTCCCAGAGAAGGTATTTAAACCTTGGGAAGTCTGAAAGACATCCCTGTGCCACTGCACTGAAGGTGCTGTGTGACACAGAAGAAAATGATGATGCCCATGGAATTGTTTTAAAACTCCATATCCAAAGAACACAAAAGTAAAACACACATCAAAATACATGAAAGAGTGGGGAAAAAAGGCTCACACTCTTTCCAGGTAAACATTAGAATCCTAGAAATCCAGCAAAGTTGCTGGGGTTTTCAAAAGGTAAGGAAAATTAGCACATTTTTGAGAATTCTCCCTAACAGTACCAGGGTCATATATACAACCTGACTAAAGACTGGGCCTTTTTCCTGTCTCACAAATGTCAACCTATCCTGAAGAGCAAATAATATAACAGTCTATTTGGCCTTATCATCTAAACCTTTGTATTCTTTTGCATGGACATTCATTTACAATGCCCATGAACAGGTAATTGTGATCACATTTGCATGCGCGCATCTCACAGATACTCCAGGTATATTAAGATTTCCTCCGGTTTAAGGCGTTCAGATTCAGGTATAAGGTAGCAAGTGTCAATCTCAGCTGGTTATGGACATTTCCTTGTTTGCTCCAGTGCAAATCCTTGAGAATCAGTCTCATGGAGATGGTTAGTGCACATAAGGAAATAATGAAACCAATTAGTTCCTTGTTTTAATGTTTTTAAAGGGATTTTGTAGGTTCTTCCATTGTTAATAATTGTTATATGGGGAAACCAATTCAAAAATGTATTTGGGCATGGTGTAACAAGTACATTTACTGGGCAATTAAACAGTAAAATGTATTTAAAAGTTTTACCAGGACTAACCATTGTCTTGTAGATTGTTATTGCAGAACTGTAATGTATATAAGTATAAGGGGGGACAACTTTCACACAAAACGTTTTAAGTATACAATACAACAGAAGTGTTGTGTTATTTACTTTGGTGTTGAATGAGAACCATGGAAAATGTTATTTTGCGTTGCTAACTATTTAATCCAAAGAAGGGACGTATACATATTTCTTTAACACAACATGTTACCCTCAGCAATCTGAAACCTGATCACACAGCTTATTTAGCCCAATATAGGCTGTGTCAGTCTAATGAATGACATGTATCCAATATTAAAATATCATATTTAATTCATTTTCTAAACAGCACAAGTATCAAAAAACATTTTTCTTAAAAATGCATTACACCACATAAAAAATATACAATGTTGTAAAAGTGGTGATTTCACCACACACACTCAAGTTATACAGATCCTTGAACACTCTCCACAGTAGTTAACTCAATTTTTCTTATTTCCTACTGTGTACAACAACTTAGCCTTATATAATTTCTGTCCTTGATATTACTATTAACTGGACATTCTTCAGGGGCGGAAAATTGACTTGTGCTTCCTGTAGACTTCTCTCTGTGGTTCCGGTTTCTATAGCTGGGGGTACATACAATACAAAAACATATTACTACATTGGAATAATTGGTTGTTTTACTTAACCTAGCCACACCTAATCACCATTAGGATGGAACAAGTATATGCTTTATACAATACTAGTGCTTAAAACTTGTAGCCAATCAATGTTGTACAGGTTTATTCAACAATCACAGTTTTTTGTCCTTCACTATTCACAGTGGTTGAGAGAGATAGCCCCTATCTTCACCATATTCTCTACTGTCCTCATCAAAAAATATATCATACTTCCTAATGTATAATATGATCATAGAGCACACACCTCTATTTTGAAACCTAAATAGGTTAACCATTAAACAGTTTTATATGGTATGGCCTCACCTCAATGCCAAGACTTATTTCTCTCTCTTGTAGGTAAGGTACATAGGATTTTCCCAACCCAAATCTGGTATGTGTAACCACAATGCGGTATGTGTTCTGTTAAAAAATAGGACACTCTGTAAATTCTTAATATAAAACAGAGAGATGGACCAAAACACAGAAAGCAGAGAGAAAGGGGAAGGATCCTACCTTTACAACCCTCAGTCGTAAGATATGACTACTTTCTGGGGTCTGCAGTCTTCTGAATAAGCTTCCAGAGCCAGAATTCTACTTTGCTTAGTAGTACTCAGTGAAAAAAACGTTTTCCTAAAATAAAGATGGGACAAACAAGAGTATCCCCTTAAAAGGTCAATTCAATAAGGGTAATGTACTTGATAATGGAATTCCCATATGTCCCCTAAGAGTAGGCACCCTAGCTCACCTTGTACATTGCTTAAGCCGAGTCCCATCTTCAGTGCGTTATTTTCCTGCTGCTATCTGCTCACCACGCGAGCCTTTCTATTTATCTAGAGCTCTGCGCTCGCGATGACGTCATTTCGTCTAACGTGACGCTCTTCCGTCTCCGAAAATCGCGTTGCCATAGCAACCCGCGAAAATGCCACTGAATGTGGAAAGCACAATTGCAAACGGTTACTCAAGGCTCAAGCATTTATTTACAGAAACGGAGGAAGGAGAGGTAAACACACTACTCTCCGTAAATGACAGGGCCCTATGGTGTAAATATTGTGTTCCCCTACCCAAGTAACCAGAAAAAGTACTCTCTCCGGTATATCAGTGTCTCTGTACATTGAATGTACTGGATTATTAGACAGGAACACAATGGTGATAAAAAGGAAGGAAACCCCATACCTGTGGATTAAATCATTCAATATTAATGGATCCCCATAATACTAGTCTGTGAATACTTAAAGGGGTCAACCTCACCCTTTTAAAGAAGGATCTAGTCTTTACTAATAAATGGTGTGGGGTACCCTAACCACATCATGTCTTGTTATGGGTTCTTAACAATAAATTCCTATTTAACAGTAGTTACATCTTGATAGGAAATCCCAACAGACACTGCATGACACATCCTACAATATTAGTTACATGTACAAGAAATGATTTATTTAATATTGTGCCACTCAATATTTTCATTAAGTCCTGTTACATGACTATTAGTTAACAAAAAATAATTTTTGTTCCAAATTTAACAGTTTTCTATTGATATCATCCTGTGTCTTTCTGTTTACTTTCTTCAGGATGCACCATTCAAAATCCATGAAAGAATGGCCCTTCTCCTCAAAATGTTTCACCAAAGGTGCTTTTTCAACATGGTTTTTGAGGCAACTCTTATGTTTTATCATGCGTGTCTTGCATTTTCTGTTGGTCTTCCCTATGTACAATAAGGCACATGGGCATCTAATCATATAGATCACATTATCTGTTTGACAATTCGTATGTTCCTTCATTTGCCATTCTGATTTCAAACCCAAATTCACAGAGGTCATTTTACGTGTCAGGGGGCACATAATGCAATCGCTACAAGGATGATGTCCTACAACCCTAGGTAGTCCCCATAATGTGCCCTGTCTCACTTCCGGGCTACCAGTTTTCTGTACGTCTTTTCGCATTACTAAATTGCGAATATTGGTACTTTTCTTAAACGCCACTAAAGGAGTAGGAATGGTCATAGTCTTCTTCCAATTCCTAAGGGTGATGTTCTTGACTTTGTAAGAAATATTACTAAAGGTGTTAACAAATACCAAAGGGCTCTCTACCTTATCTCTATTTTTCTTTTCAAAAAGAGCTTCTCGATGGTTGTTAAAAGCTCGTTTAGCTGATTGTTTAACAATCTTGGCAGGGTACCCTCTTTCTGTAAGTTTGTTAATCAAGATGTTAGCCCCTTCTTCATAGTCCAGCCTCGTGCTACTATTGCGTTTAAGGCGTAAAAATTGCCCAAAAGGCAAATTGTCACGCACATGTTTGGCATGGTGACTGCCATAATGCAGTAATGCATTCATATCGGTACTTTTTACAAATGGTTTGACCCATAATTGATTGTCTCTGTGATAAATAGTCAAGTCTAAATAATTGACTTCACTCAAATTCATTGATGCTGTACATTTCAGATACCTGTTCTGATTATTTAACCAAACCACACAATTGTTGGCTTCTTCTAATGTTCCATGCCACACCATAAAAACATCATCAATATATCGCAGCCACTGAGATATTTGGTGTCTAAAAGGATTGACCACAGAGTAAATGACAGTTTGTTCCACCATGTCTACATACAAATTCGCTAAATTAGGGGCCATAGCTGCACCCATGGCAGTGCCTTCCACCTGCATATAAAACTGGCCCATAAATTGAAAAAAAGTTTTTAGTAAGGGCCATTTCGGCACACCATATAATGAAAGCATTACTAACCGGATGGTTATCCTCACGTTTTAACAGGGTTTACTCCACTACTTCTAGAGTGGCTCTTTGGGGGATGTTAGTATACAGTGATTGCATATCTAGACAAATTAATATATCAGTGGTAGGATCAAACATAAGCCCTTCGATTTTCACAATGGCGTCTCTTGTGTCCTGAACATAGCTCTTCATTTTGTTTACAAAAGGGCGTAGATAAAAATCTACATCTTTGGACAAAGGTTCCAAAATCGAGTTCACTCCCGAAACTATAGGCCAAAGAAATATGTATACGTCCCTTCTTTGGATTAAATAGATAGTATTTCCCCACTTGGTGGGAGGGATTATCACCGCAGTGTGGGGCAACCCGCAAATGAAATAACGGTTTTGTTTTGTTAAAACATTGCATACGTGGTTGTTTTTTTACCTTTAGAGCCTGTGCGAAGATGCTACACCTATCATAATTCTGATTGTGAAAGCTCTAACAAAAGTTTTACTTTTTTCTTAACCTTTCCGGTCAACTTCTTAGATCAATCATTTGATCATTTTTGTATTAGCAAAATATCTTGTAGCTAGGAATCCCACTGAACGTGATCAAAAGACTGCCAGATTAACAACATCACTGCCAGCCTGCAAGTTCTGTCAGACGAGATCATAACTTGCAACTGTATATTATCAATCCATTCACAGGATAGTTAAGCTGTGCACATCTTCATTGTCCACGAGTACATCGTATTCCAAACTCTTTTTGATTTCCAGCTTTTTACACAACACCCTGTGTGTTAGCATGTGTGTTACACCATGGGCTTCCTGCATGAAGCACCATTTAATCATGTGATTCCCATAAGGAAAAAGGAAAGTTCTGAGAAGCCATGTTTGGCAGTAAAATACTTTACACAACAAACCCATGTTTGTATCTATTTCATTTATTCAGTATTCAGTATTTTAAAAAGCATTTCCTTTTTTTTAACATTCTGTGCTTGCTCTTTGTAGGCTTAAATCATACCTGCATATGAGGACGTTCTATGAAACGGATACACAGGTCAATGACACCATCATTCAGTGTGTAAAAAAGCAGGACACTATCAAATCCAGGTAAGATCTTTTATTTTGTCAATTTGAGAACATTTGAATTAAAATTAAATTAAAAAGTGATCTATGTTTACCAATGCAATGTCAGTATAACAAGATGTACCACTGTACATGTGTATTTAGGTCTAAGCACAATTCTGTTTATGTATTGATTTTTTTTTGTTAAACAATCAACTGTTCCAATATTCAAGCACTTGGTAATACTTAAATACAGTTAGAAAGGAGAGGGAAGAGAATAAGACGCTGGATTATGTATCAAGAGGATTCACAATGTCTGCCATTAGCTTCTTTTTGAAAATGTCTACTTCTCTCTGATTTGCTATGAGAGAGTTCCAATTGGTGGTGCTGAGCAGGGCAAGGCTCCGAACTCTGAAGTTGGATTATTGACATATGGGTCTAAGATGGTATTTATTATTGGATGACTACTGGTCCATGATGGATTTGCACCTGCATTTCTTGTAAATAAATACGACAAGGCATTTGACATGTGTCACCTTGCCTGATACACACATATATTTGAAAATGATCTGGAACCTAGTGTGGGAATGGAGAATCTGGTGGTGTGGATTTGTCTTTTCGCATGAGACTATTCTGCCAATGGTGTTCCTAGTGATTTTGTGTGGGCTAATGTTACAATATTTATTTTTATTCTAGATCTATCTTTCAAAGTTTATGAGTATGTATTGTCTATTTTTAAATAAAATAATGTATCCAACTTTGATATGAGATTAGAGGGTGTGTTGCATTAAGTGATGTTTGTTAGAGTATTAGGCATGTTTTCATTGCAACTGTATAACTACAGGCAAATTAATAGAAATTGTAATTACATGGCTATATTACATAGGTGGAACCCAAGTCACGCTCAATTCCTGGTCATGATGCAAATCCAAACCTCCATTTATTAAATGGATTGTTTGATGTATGTCAAACAGTACTTTTCAAATAGTGTGGTATTAGTGTCATGTTGAGAAGAAAATATGTTGCATGCTAAAACTATAGACTATACCTAAGTGGCATTTTGTCTCCTATTGCTCAGGCTTTCTGGAAATTCGTATTGCACTTTGTGAAGAAATGGCAAATATTAGAGAAAGGATTAAAGCCACACCATTGGCTAGGTTTCCATTAAGTAGAAATTCACGGACAATAGATGCATGAAAACATATGGAGGATGATTTGAAACATAGTAATTCACCATTATTTGGCCGCTCACTCCATGGCGTGAGAGTGCATCAACCTTGTGTGGTTGCTATGAAAAGTAATAGGTCTACGACCATGTATACAACACCCTCCTCATAAACTCTGATTCAACAACAAGTCAAGCAATGAAAAGTGATACAATTCTGCAGGGACTGACTGCACCTTCTCTGAAATGCAATAGTGAAACATTCAAAGAAAGACTAAGTGGCTGATTTGTGGAATTTTTGCGCCGAAAAACAGGGATTTGTGCGCCATCCTTCCCGAAAATCCCCATTTGTTAAACAGGGATTTGCGGGCAGAATGGCGCACAAATCTCTGTTTTTCAGTGCAAATAATTCCATGAATCAGCCCTAAGTCTGTCTGATAGTTATTTCATCTTATTTTGATGCATTACGCAATTATCAAAGATAAACTAAAAATGTTCTTCCTTCCAACAAATGTGTTATGATTGAAACTCATTTCAAATTGTGCAATATTCAATTTAACAGGTGAAGTGAAAATACAGTTTACCCTAATTAATCAGACTAATATGTATTAGTGAATAGAAGAGAAATCTAAATTATATATTTTTGGAGAAAAAAGTCTCATAACACAAAAACTATGGAAAATAAAGACTTTTCTTCAAATCTAGATTTTGAATACACTTGCTCTCCTTGTAAATATCCAATCAAATCCATGTTTCCTACAGTTGTTGGAATTGCTTGTATGGCATTATGCTTGCAAGTGTGCATACTACATGTTTGTACCACAAAAGTAAGATTTAAATAACTCAATAACTGATTGGTCACAATTAATATGTTTCTCAAGATCAAAAATGGTACTAGAAATGTTATTTTTCCATTCACCAATTCAACTTCTCCCCAATTTCAGTATCGGAATTGGCCAGTATTATTGAACATCTTAAAACCACAAGATGCAAGGGTGATCCATGTTCAGTTATGATAATAAAATTCTGCTCCCCTACTTTAATTCATGCGCTATGCAAATTTATGAACGCATCCTTCTTAAAATATCATGTCCCGACGGGGATAAAAAAAGGCTTGGATAACTCCTGTTTTGAAGAAACCAGAATTATGTGCAAAAACGCCTTAAACTATCGGCCAGCCACAAACACACCTTTCCTTTTGAAAATTCTGGAACATGTGGCTTATGTTCAAATTTCGTTCCACTTGAATAAGCATTTGATCCTTAATAAATATCAATCTGGTTTTAGACATGGTCACGGGACTGATGCAGCATTCCTGGAATTGAAGTCTACATTACTTGACTTGATGGATAGGGCCCTGGCCTTGCTCCTTATGTGGCTAGATATGTCCGTGGCTTTTGACCTGGATGAACATTCCATTCTGATTACCAGGTTGAAGGTACGTGGCAAATTTCTCTGATGATGCTGCACTGTGGATCACTACGTTTCTTAGCAAAAGACAGTGTAGAGGCGGAGGCTTTGCCTATAACTTTGGCATATGGTGTTCCCCAGGGTGCTTGTGTGTCTCCTTGCCTTTATAGTACCTTTATGGTTCCCTTTTTTGATCTTTTGGAGCAGAATGGCGTAGCCTTTCCAACTATGCGGATGATACGCAATGTGTAATCTCCCTGACAGGATTGAACTCGGAGGATTACATTTGCCTAACCAGGGTTTATGACCTTATACAAACCTGGATGCTGCAGAATGGCCTGGCTTTGAATAAAGAAAAAAACAGAGCTCATGGTACTCAGTACTCAGAATAAATTAAAGAAGCTAGGACCCACTTACAATTGTTTTTCAATCGCAGGTTTTAACATCTCCACTAAACAGAAAGTGAAAACTCTAGGAATTGTACTTGAACACCATTTGAATAAGAGGGCACATGCTAGTAGCTTGATATCTTCTTCAGCCTACTACATAACATCGTTAGCCCATCTCCGGCCATATATCACTCAGATTAATGCAGACACTATTGCGAGGGCCATTATAGGGTCGAAGCTGTATTATTGCTGTAGTCTCCTGACTGGCATCAGGAAATATGAATTTAGCTGTCTACAGGTAATCCAAAATAGCGCTGTTAGAGTTGTTAAATGACTCAATTGGAGAGATTATGTTTCCGAGGCCAGAAGGAGTTTACACTGACTCCCAGTGGAATCCAGTATTAGGTATCTGTTGCTTTTGATCATCCACAAATGACGCACAGGACTGATGCCAGTCTACTTGAAGGAATTACTCTCTGAGAAACCTAATGTCAGACTTCAGATTCAAGAACTCGTATATATTGAAGGTACCCATTTGTAATACTGGTAAAGCTATGAAAGGGGCTTTTGTTAAAGCTGCTCCTAGAGCCCTTCCGCTTGACCTAAGAGACACAAAATCAATGGATGCTTTTAGGAAGAAACTAAAAACGTTCCCATTCTCCTAGTTACTTTTTTCCTTCACTTGCGCTTTCAAGCCACTGTTGTTCTAGGTTGATGCTTTACTTGTGTCTTATATGTTTGTCTCTCCTCTGAATGTGTGCCCTTAAGCCTATGGTTCCTGATTGTGCGTTATAAATGGTATCAAGTAAAGTAAAGTTAGAATTAAATTATACTTTGAAGATGTTGTTTTCACATAACCCATCCACTTTAAAAGTAAGATCTCCTTTATATACACAGCTTGTGTTTCTTTTTCATTCACTCAATTGGAAAATGTTATTTTTTGTATTTGCGCTCTCTCCTCTTTAAATCCATTCCTCGTTTATAATTTTCTGAATGCACTGTTCATTAATAGGTATAATGGTTGTCCTTTACAAACTGCCATGATTATCTAGACATATGGGCAATTCTTGCTGCCTGATAACAAGGAATTCCCAGGTGCTTGCTTTGTGCCTCCTATTTCTTAAGAATATGTATTTCCTTGTCGACAGATATACAAACAACTATAGTGAAATACTGTATTGAAACCTGCTGTATAATTTACTGAAAAGCCTTTTTCTATAGAAATGTACAGCTGTGTGACTTCCTGCATTTAAACGTTACAAACAAAAAAATGGCAATCCATGTATGTTGAAAACATATGCATTTTTAGTTTAAGCTCCTGCAACATGTTTACTCTCAGACACCCTGATGTACAGTCCGTCCCGCCCCTGTCTGGGTATTCTGCAACCTCCTTCTTATTTGAATGCAACCAACTACCTGCCCTACTTGTGTTGCACAACCTATTCTACTCTTAATGGTGACTACATGATCATTGATGTTTTGCTAACAGTTTACTGAATCTTTCTCGGCTTATACTTTCCTTCATGATTGGGAACAAGTGGGTTTATAGACAGTACCGGTGCAACTTTCTTCTCCATTATCACACTTGCATATTTACTTAATGTCCAACTTCACTCTCTTCTGACTTTAATCTTTTAATTCTAATTGCATAGATGTCTCAATTGCTTTGTCAACATCAAACTTAATTCACAATGTTTTCAATAAAGTCAACATTTTTCTCAATGTCTGTAGTTTTCTAATTTATACCTTGTGAAGCACACATCATCTATAATCACACATAAAATACTTTCAGGAACAGGTGGTTATTTTCCCCTTGTTGAAGTGCTTCTAGTCTACGATGCTTTTTTTCTTTTTTCCTCAATGAAATGTCCTACGACATGGAATGGTCCATAGAAACTGCACTCAATCATCATTGTTTAGTAGCTGACATTAAGTTGATCACAATAATGCACTCCACGCAATGTGTAGGTGTGCCTTTAATCTCTTTAATTAAAATAATGGTAAGAATAATTTTGTATGCGAGAAACCGTAAAAAGTTTACTTGTCGGGAAATTTAAACAAAGCTTTAACATGCTGTAATTACCGAATGTGTGGCTCGACCACGGGCAACTGATCTTAGAATGACTTTAAAGAATGATAAATAAAACTAAAATCAAAAGAAAGGAAAAGTAAATTGAGTTAATACATCAAGAGATGCCAAAGGTTCAAACCTGGTTGAATTTACAGAACCTCTTACTGTTTCTCAGCAACAGAACGGTCTGAACAAAGCGCATTTTGTAGGCAAAATCCTTTCTTGAGCGTGGTGTATGAAGTAATGATGGGTGGACCTGCTCAAATCAGACCCAACCAAATGAAAGTTCGAAATGTTTTAAAGGATTAAATAAAACTTGAGTTCATAAGCAAAATAATTTGGAAGATGAGAATCTGATTTGACACACACAGATTTGTAATTTGTAATGTAATGATTTGTAAATGCAGAGTATTTGCAGTTCTTGTACTATAATGTGTAACAACACTTCTGTCTCTCCCTGGTACACAATGCTGGACACAAAACTACAAGCATGCATATTAATAAGGGAAAGTATCTTAGCCCCAGTATCCATTCAATGTATCAATATTCAAAAGAAAGTTGCTTTGCTTTCCTTTCTAGTTCTAAAATGTTGGCTCTATTGCATACATCATTAACATGAAAATGTGTAATATTAGAGGACCATTATTGGGATGATGCAGCTTGCTTTGTAACCCATACAATGATATGTCTGCTATTTTAACCCCCATTCTGTTATAAGCCTGTTTATTGACCAAACAGAGGAATGAGGTTAAAGGCCAAATAACCTTCTAAAGTCACAGAGTATCAACATACAATATCCTTAGAAGGTATGGTAGGAGGCATTTTTATAATACATGGCTGCACTGTACTCGCCTTGAACGCGTTGTCTCTTGCTTACTTTAATATAAAGGCTTTTCCATTTGTTGATACATATAATCAGTGTCGTATTTGGTAGATGAAAATAAACACTAATATGAAGCATGTAATACCATACATTTAAAAGTATTGATGGCGTCTGTACCATTGAAGTAAGTGGTAACATGGAAGGTAGGTTCATGCTCGCCTCAATTAAACCGGGGTGGGCCACAAAGTAAGCATGCTACAATAGACAGACATGTCAATATCAATGACTGGGTCTAAAGTGTCACCCTCTGACCAGGTTGTTGTAGAAACCTGGACATTACATTTGCGAGACGTCAGCCAGTTACCCGCCCACTGAGCCAGCCAGGTGGATTTCTTACAGCACCCATTTTTTAAATATCTGCCAATAGGAATCTTGTTACATCTTTCACCCTCACTCTCCATATCTCACACAAATGCACACAAACGCACATACACACACACGTAAATCTTGGTAATATATTCACACTATCACATGTGGTGAATGAACATTTGCATTGCCCCAATGCCCCTCTGCCTCCATGGGGTTGCTACCATCTAGCAGAAACTGACCCAGAGTTTATTAACTGTCATCATGAAGAGGTTCCCTAAAAGGCAGGTGCATTGCGGGAGTCAAGGAACGTGGATGATGTTGTTTTGATCCTTGGCTGTGTGGGTTCTGTTTTAAGCACAGATAGTACTGACAGTGTGTGAAAACATGCACCATCATCTTTTGCAGCTCCAATTAGAGGTCGACTCATGACTAATTGTTGGTCTTGTACTATTTATTTATGATTTATAAAGCGAGGACTATGACCCGAAGGAATCATGGCGCTAGGAGGGGAGCAGTTTAACAAAGATAAGAAACCACAGCTTAATGAGCAGTCGGAGAACCAAAAAGACTGATCTTTAAGAGCTTCCTAAAGGGAAGGTATGCAGTCTGGACTCTCAAATGGAATGGAAAAGCATTCCATCGGGTCAGAGCCAGTGCTGAAAAAGATCGGCCACCCAAGCACTTGCAGCAAAATGTGGGAAATTTCAATAGGACTTTAGTTTCCGACCGGAGGTTTCTAGCGGGGCGATACCTCACCAATTCTTTCCTCAAATAATGAGGCCCCGCATTATGGAGAGCACAATGCACAATACACAGGATCTTAAACTGAATCCTCACTCCCACTGGCAACCAGTGGAGCTGGAGAAGTAGAGCTTTAGAGGAGATCAGAGGTGGAGCTTCGAGAGCGAGCCTGGCCGCCGCATTTTGAAGAACCTGAAGTCTCTGAATTTCATACTACGGTGCCCTATGTAGATACTGTTACAGTAATATACGGAACCCATTATTGAGGAAGTTACTAGTGTGGTGCAATTTTCCAGAGGAAGCAAAGGGAGGATTTTACACAGTGCTTACAATTTTCCAAAGCCCGCCCCACATATGGCGGAAATTTGGGCTTCACACAACCCATCAGGTAAAAGTTTCACGTCCAAGCTTTTAAGGTACTGGACAGGGGCCAAGAGATTATGGCCAATATTGTGCATTCCAAAAATGGTCACTGCCCTTTGGACCCACCACAAGCACCTCAGTCTTACTGCCTTTTAATTGGAGCCAGTTAGCTGCCATCCAAGAACCCACTCTCTCCAAGCAATTGTGCAGCTGACTGGGAGGCGCATTCATAGAAGAGTCCAGTTGGAATATCAGCTCGGTATCCTCTGCGTAGGAATAAAACGACACACCAAAGTCGGAGATAAAATTGGCCAGCATCCACACATATAGATTAAATAAAAGAGGGAACATGGCCAACCACTGCAGGACCCCAAGGAGCAGCTGAACAAGGGAAGAAAAACATCCTTGGAAGGAGACAGTCTGCGAATGACCCTAGAGGAAGGACTTAAACCAAGCAAAGATAGGTCCAGTGACATCCACCTGCTCCAGCCTAACAAGCAGAATATGGTGATCCACTGCATCAAAGGCCATGGAGAGATCAAGGAGAATAAGAATTCCAATCTCTCTGCGGTCCTGCAACAGTGCAAGATCGCCTAGCATCAATAACATGACTGATTCTGTCCCTATTTTGGGGCGAAAGCCTGACTGAAACAGGTGAAGGCAGTCATCACTTTCTAGGAAGCTCGAGATTTGAGGTGTGATCACCACCACCAGCAGCTTCTTGACAGCAGGGAGCAGAGAGATAGGCCTATAACTGGCCGAGACCCGTGTTTCCAGATTGGCTTTCTTAATCAGTTGCAAAACCACAGCATGCTTTATAGCATCCAGAATGGAGCCTGTAGAGAAAGAATGCTGTATAGCTGTCGTCAACAAGTTCAAGGATCTCTGAGAGGGGATTTTCAGGATGCGGAAGGGAACACATCACAGGGTGAGGCAGATTTAAGACCACCTAGTGCAGTCTGAATGGATGTTTCATCAATGGGGTCCAGTGTAAAGATCCTAGCCCCAGCCAAGGGGGCTGAATCACTGCTCAGACCATTAAGCACCATATTCCCTTCTAATTGCCGATCCTCAATGTCCTTACAAATCCCAAGAATGTTTTCAGAAAAGAAGGTGCTGATTTCTTTGCACCTAGCCTGGGCATCCAGGGCAAGTCAATAAATCTTTAGCCACTCTAGAAATCTCACGAGAAGCACATGCTGCTTCAGTGATTCTCGAAGCATAGTATTAAGCCTTGCCATCATGAATCCGCTGATGATATAATGGAGAACTGCTTGCTTATATTGGCTATGAGAATTTATCTCGTAGTTCCGTCACCACTGCCATTCCAAGCATCTACATACCCACTTCTGTAACCTGAGTTAGGGGGAATACCAGGCCTCAGAGGGCTTCAGTCTACCTCAGAAGGGAAGATTTGGGGCTGCTTTATTAGCCACTAGCGCCAGAGAGTTAAGAAAGGAGCACAGAGGATCCAGCCCCTTTTCTGTGAGAACATGGCATTCCCCCGAAAGATGTTTGGACGGCTCAGCCGAATCGACCTTGCACCACTTTCTACGAAGCTAGATACCATGAGAAACCTTTGGGGGAGTTGGGTGTTTGGGGGGACATGAACCAAAAATGGAATCAGAAAGTGGTCTTACCAGGTCACGGGGATTGGGATATAACTATTGACCATTCCAGGCTCAGAGGTAATAAGATCCAACAAGTGTCCTCTCTTATGAGTAGGAAGATGGTTGCATAGGACCAATGAGAGGTCCCTTCGACATATCTCCAATTTCTGGGCATCACAATTCAGAGAGTTATTAAGATGCAGATTAAAATCCCCCAACAAAACCAAGTTTGGGTAAGTCAGACTACAATTATCCACCAGTTGAGATAAGTTTATTGCAAAACCAGCCAAACTGGCAGCAGGCGATCTGTATACCAATAAAAAATGAACCTTTGCATATATGGTTGTTTTTTTCTATTTGGATCAGTTTGCACCATTTGCTAATGTCACTCCAAGTGGGACGGGTATGCCCAGACATGGTTCCTGCACCTGCTGGGCCTAGAGACCCAAGTTACTCTTCAATGATGATGCCCAAGGAGGCTGTAACTTGTATGGGGATGTGTGTGGTCTTGTGCAGCAGGGAGTTGACCTAGAGGTATGGGTTTGACTGCCCCTTTTGGGAAGGGACCAAGCCTGATTTGCACTTGGTCTTTCCTCTTATGTTATGGCTTGGAAGGAAAAGACAGATGGTCTGGAGTGTTGACCTAAATAATGTCAGAAGTTAAGAATTATTCTAAACCTTCCAGCTATCACCTCTTTTGTTTTTTAAATTGTCACCCTGAGTGAGACGGGTATGCCCAGACGAGGGTTCTGTGCCTGCTGAGCCTAGAGACCCATGCTATCCCTCATTGATGATGTCAATAAGGCAAAACATGTCTGGGGTTACTTCTGGTCTTGTGCAGAAGAGATGCGACTTGTTAGTTTTGGCTGGACTGCCCCTTTGGGAGTGGAACCAAGCATGATTTGCATATGGTATTTCCCCTTTTGTAATGGCTTGGCAGGCAAAGAACAATGGTCTGGAGGGTTGCCCAGAGCAATTTTGTTTTGCCACTTTTGAGTTGGGTAATAATACATTGTAGTACACAATTTAAAAGTGAGTGCAATCAGGCATACATTCTCTCTCTCTCTCTCTCTCTCTCTCTCTCTCTCTCTCTCTCTCTCTCTCTCTCTATCTCTCTCTCTCTCTCTCTCTCTCTCTCTCTCTTCCCCCTCCTCTTGTGAAGTATCTGGACTCTCCTGTTGCTCACAGCACATGGTTGTGCTTTTTTAACATCCTTACTTCTTGGCAATGCAGGTGCTTGGCTTGAGCATGTTAGGGTGCCTCTCCCCCGAGCCTGTCTGGCTCAGTGCCAGCTTCTCTGGATTGTAGCACAATTCAGAGAAAGTCCCAAAATCAAGGGCAGAGTGGGGGCAACCCCTGGTGCTTTCATTGGATTTCTCCTCGGCTTCACACTACTTTCTCCAGAGTACTTTCATTTGGGTACACCAACCTGTGTTTATCTCCCTGACGATCTGCCATATACTCATAGCTAGAAGTATCCATCTCCTTCTCCTCATTTCCCCTGGCTACTAACATCACCTTCACCAGGTTGTCGTCTGTCTTGCCCAGTGTCTGTCTCTTACCCCTCTAGGCACTTGGTATGTTTTGGGCCTGATCAATCCTCCCCACCAACCACCTTTAGCAAACGTTCCTGCTCTCCTCTCTTCAGCCCCCCCTTCTTTCCATTCTTGATCAGCTGTTCCTCAGTCTGAGCTATCTCTCCTTTGTGTTAGTACCCACTTCCTCTTCTTTACAGCCTCCTGTCTTCTTCGCACCCCAACCTTATCTCTTCTCACACCATCTCCAAGTGCCCACACTCCCTACTCAGAGCTAAAAACGTTAATCACATGGTGAGGTGAATAACGAATGTTGTATGTGCTTCACCTGTTTGTGTTACTAATTGGGAGAGTCAATCATTGCTAGAGGGGTGTTCAGGGGGGAATGGCCTGAGATCTTTTGGTTGGAGCCCCAGATAGAAGTTCAGTGTCTACAACCAAAAGGTTAGTTAGCCCCGAGTACCAACAGTCGAGACACTAGCGTAGTCCTGGACCGTTTCTAGACCTAGCAAAAACCCATGGGGAGGCTATTTGATTGATTAAGGCATTTTGAATTACAGGCTTTGGCTCTTTGGGGAATAGGGCAGGAATCCATCCACTTTGTGGCATTTGCATGTAAAGAGGAGAACTCTTGCACACTCTGGCTTATTTCCGAGTGACTCTCCATGGCTCCCATCTATCCTCTTTGAACTTCTCCCTCTGCAGGCTGGGACTATGTAAGTTATGAAAGTCGGAGGGAGACCAATTCTGCTCAGACCTCTTGTGTTTCAAATAATAATATCTAGTTTTATATAGCGATACAAGCCCAAAGGCATCTAAGCGCTGAGATAACAGTTGAAAGTATTATCCCACACTGTGGTATTGCATGGTACTCAATTTATCGACCTTGGAAGGATGAAAGGTTGAGTTGGCCCTGCCGGGATTCGGAGCAGAGATGTCGAAAACGGGCGCTCAGTTCTTTATGCTATCTGACCGGCAATTCAACACAAACCGATCAGAGTTAAGGATATTACTTTAAACTATTGTTTCTGTTTAGAGATAGTTATTTGCAGGCAATAGAGGCATTTCTGCACCAAAGAGGGCTAGAACAAACCTGTAGCATACAATTTCTGATTCCTTAATGGAATTACGTCATGGCAGCATATATTGATCCCCTACTCCCAGTGAGGTCACTTATGTAAAGCAAACATCTGGAACACTATTTTAACGGGCAGAGATAAACACACGGAACATAATAAACATGATTGGCACCCTGGCACATACGGGTGCCAACCCATTAGTTGACCAGTGATCCTTGAACAGACCCAAACAGTTGAGTGCTCAGTTTGTCGGAAGGTAGAACTTGAAAAATCTCCAACAACCTTGAGGGACTCACCATGAGACAAAGTTTGTACTACAGTTGACATTGTTGAACATCAGAAGAGGGTTGAGTTTTACCTTATCTGGTTGTTTCTGATGTGTGTGTCTGAGCTTAGAGTGTCGAGTATGGAGTGTTGTCTGTGTAGAATGTTATTATGTAAAGCTGCTGTGATTCCAGAGAGTCAGTTGGGAACTAAAGCTTGAGCACAGGGGGACCGTTGGATGTCTCTCATATTAAGTCTTAAGTATACCTTACCTACTCCTATTGTACCTACCTGTAACATACAAACCCAGTAAAGTTGTCTATGTCACCTGAGGCTCCAGAGTAATTTGTACAACTCTAAAACTTTCAATGTAACAAAGAGCTACTGTTTTTTCTCTGAACAATTCAACCCTATGCTTGTCATAATCCAGTCTGTTGGTTTATGTTCCTTGTAGTCTGTCTTCTGTCTTGTCAGTGCTCCTATGCCTGCAGGTCCCTTTTCAGCACTATATAAATAATACATTTGAAAAAATAAAAAAAATAACAACCCAATAATGAAACATAGCCAAAGAATTCAAAATGTTCTGCAAGTGAGTGTGCATTTTCAAGACCCAGACCCAGACTTGTATGGAGCAAGTGGTCTCAAGGCACCAAACTAATTTGTCTCACTGACCATAGACAGAGGATAAGAAGCATATAAGAACACTTAGATGATAGATACGTGTTTAAACCTTTTCTGAAAGTCAGAAAATTTTGAGGTGCTAATAGTAAAGCAGGCTGCTCCATTGAGGAGGGTCTTCCCATGTGCCCTTCACTGTCTGAGCCTTGATTTCTGAAAAGACGAAGTGCTTCATCACGAGTTAGGTGGTTTCTCTGTGGTAAAACCGCTGGGATACCGCTGGGGCTATTAGCGTTACCGCCAAACCCTCTAGCGCTATTAGCGCCAGATCACGGGTTTGGTGGAAGGGTAATTCCCCATTCCCCATTGGGCCCATTCAGGAATTCCCCATTCCTCTTTTGGCATTGGGCCCAATGGGGAATTTGGGTCGCTACTACCGTCGGTGGTATTAGTGTGTGGTAATAGCACCGAAAATCAGTATATTTGCCGTGGATTTACCCCCAGCACTGAGTTGGGGGTAAATCGTGCCAAACCTGTGATTTGGCGGACCCTTAAATGCAGCAGTAATAGCATTACCGCCACATTTAAGGGTTACCGCCAAACTCGTGATGAGGCAGAAAGCCTTAAAAAGTAATTGTTGTGGTGACCACAGGGTTATTAGAAAGTCATAAATGTTATCTGGGAAACCAGATACGAGAGTCTCTGCAATGGATGCTCCTGTATACCACGCAGCAGAGTTTAACATTGACCAATGTTATGATTGGCAAATAAAGAAGACATTGCTTGAAATCAGAAATGGGGACACAACTGTTGGCCGTGTCCCATGTCACTTAAATTATGCATCTTTGACAATTGTGTGCACCATTCGTATGCATAAGAATTAATCACAGTTCACAGAAATCTGGTAACATCATAACACAATCTATGAAACATCAGATTTGTATTGTAAATTCACCAGGATGTAAAGCACTTTGCGTCTCAGTAATCCATGTTCTAAGGCCAAATTACAGTAATGACTCTCGGAGCCCTTTGTTCCAAAGGACTTCATGTTAATAGGATTACCATTTGCTAGCAACCGATCATGCATTTCTCTCTTTAACAGCCTGATGTTCTAAACTATGTGCTTACTATATGATTCACGTCTTGTCATACTACTTTGTACGGTGGGGTATTGTAGAATATGCCCCTTTGTTCCACATGTTTTCTTTTAGCGTTAATGCACTGGTCATAATAAAATGTCCTATGCTGTAGCCTTTACTGATGTTTTTTTAAAGTATCATCCAAAAACTGAAATGAAAAATAAGCAAGTCAGAATAATGTCATGCACCACATAGTCATTTGATGAGGAATCACAATGAAAACCATTGACTAGATTTGACCAGTGGTGGAGCTGGGTGGGAGACACTCAGGGTAGTCTCCCCACTAGGTCCTGACTTTACTTTCCAGAGTGCCCTTCCACCCACCTTCTTGGCAACTGGGTTACCAAACACTTCAAGTTCCTATGCCATGGAGTTGGGAGCCTCAGAGGTCATAAAAGGGAGTTGCCATAATTTTATGAGAAGCAACGTTAAAAATGCTTAGAACTCTGTCAAGTAGTCTTATTAAGCACATTGCACTAAGGCAATGGGGTACTGCCAAGCTATTAGACCATTTCCAAATAAAATATGTCTCGGGAGGATAGCTCAGGGGCAACGTGTTTGCCTTGTAAGGAAGACCACACGGAGCAACACAGGTTCGATCCCTGGGTTTGTGCTTAGAAACCTCTGGGTATTAAGCGTGTACTGGGGAGAACCCCGGCCGGCCCATAGAGTGAGGGTTTGCTCTGAAGTACTTTAAGGCAAGATAGCTGCACCTTGAGATGGATGGAGGTTCAGATTTATTACTCCAACACGAATCAATAAGGACAACTCAATGGTTTGGCAAAGGGGAGTCCGGTTTAATGACAAGTACAAAAAGTGAGGAAACATGGAAATCAACAGTGATGCGATAGTCCGTCTCGCTTCAACTCCCTTTAACTTCATACAAAACATAATTTTTATACTCAGAATGCATCATAATCTGACGTGTAACACTCAAAAGTTAACATGAAATTCTATTGGTTAGGAAAAGGTAACTTTAATATAGGTGCTATATCTGTCTATGGTTACAGAATGAGGGGATTGGGTAAACACTATCAGGTGGGCGTCTAAGCCTGTCCTTCAAAATTGACTACTGTAGACGTCACTAGAAGTACGACATCCCATTGGTTCTACTAACTATAGGACCCTAGATTATTTTGTCCATGGTGATTGGGTTGGCATCAACCCCATGCATACATTTCCACTTTCCTTAGCAGCACGCAGAACGGTCAGCCAGGTGCAGGGTGTCCCCCAATTCACCCTGCCTTCCTTCAATCAATCATCACTTTATGGGCTATGTTTAAATTAGCTCACTGTGGTTGGACTCGAAACTGCATCTTCTTGTATCGAGAAAGTTCTGATATCGCTGTCTGGGCGGATGTCAAGCATTGGTGTGAACCAGTGCTGCTTCTTGCTCAGATGGTTACATGCTACCACACCATGGATTTGCCTCGTTTCTCTCAATTTGTGTATTTGATTTTCGTTTCACCCACCACCTACCAGCACCATCTTATCTCGATCCTTCAGAGGCTGGATATTCTGTTCTTTGCTTCAATTAAAAGTAGCTACCGTTCATAGCTTCTATTGATGTGACTTTGGCTTCCCTGGCACAGGCTGCCTCTGCCGAGTTTCGATTCAGCCTTCTTTCCTTGTGTTTGCTAGAATATGAATCTTCTTGTGTTCGGCCTATAGTAACCTGGGTTGGTTCTGATTTTAGTGCAAAGTAGACTACCACTTATAAAACATGCTTCATTTTGAGGTAGATTGTGTACAATGGTGCTTGCTGCTCTATTCTTCTACTTAGCATTGCAAGCTGCACTGTTTTCTTAGCTTTCTTGCGGTTACAAGCATATGTACAGGTATTAGCTGGTTGAATATCTTCATCCTGCTTACAATTTAAGCTCCTTTGTCTTTCATCAACGTTCTCTTCTTTCAGTTTCACAATATCTTTATTCATGGCATTTCATCTCTTTGTGTCATCCCTGGGTTGTCATATCTTCTATGCGTGCATTAGTCCAGGCCCTTGTGACGTCGCCATTCGTCTTCCATTAAGGACTTTTTGGTTTCTTCATTTTGTTTCATTTGCTGGTGGGGTTTTCTTAATGGGTACCTGACTGCCCATGGTTGTCTAGATATTGGTACTTCAATAGGTATTGTTCTTGTGATAGGAACTGGCCAGAGCCCTACTGCGGCTCTCTGCTGGTTTATTTGCTCTTCATACGTCTCGTATTTCGGTGTGAATGTTCCTGTTACTTCAAAATGGGCGACTGGAGTGCAGGCTTTATTTGGGACCTCCTCTACAAGCGTGTTATAAATGACCTATCATATCAAAGTGTTGACGATAAACTGTCATGATAACAACAGGGCTGTATTTATTATCGTTCACAAATGTTGGCTTTCGTGACATGCATTCAACACTGCTACAAGCTAGCACTTGAAAATCCACTATGCTTCAAACAAAGAAGAATGGCTATCCTTGCTGTTTCATCTTTCCCCTTCACGACTAATGCTGACTTGCTCCGCCACACAATAGTAAATACAGCTATATCCGCAATTACTTATCAGGTCATTTAATAAACACTGCTGTATGAAAATGTCACACTATCATTTTCATTGAAAGTGATAATTCACTGTTTAATGTAAACAAAGGTATAATGCTAATAAAAGAGCCACCGTTCTGGTCTGGGGTTTCCCCTGGGATAGGGTTAGCAGCGAATCAGGCTCTTCGGAACACAGTCTGAATCCTATGTTATAAGGATGCATTGAATGATGTTGGCTGCTCTACCATGCTGCACCCTGCTCCTTGCCGTCAACCTCTTTCTTTGTTTATAACTTAAAATAATGAAACTTTTCTTTATTTTTCCCACCTCTTCTGCAGCTCATCTTCTACACCCCTGTGCATCTGCCTTCACTCACTCCAGCCACTGTAGAATTATGACTATCCCAATTTCTTCTGCCATAGGCTCACTGTCAATATTCACCATTTCACTTTTGAGTCCAGGCAATGCACATTGTGGCCCCGATTTTCAAAAATGAGTGTAAATGAAACAAATGTGGTGTTTACTGCTGTTCTTTGCCTTTTGCATTCATAGGCAACATGGTGCAAAGAGGAGAATGCAAAGTTTCAAAGGAGGATGTGATGAGGGGTTTGGGTGTATAAAATAATGAGAAGGAGAATAGAGCAAGGGGGGAAATGAATGGAGAGGGTGCCATTGATGATGAACAAGAGGAGATATGAACGAGAAAGTTTGAGAGTGAGAAGGTAAGAAATAAAGCAAGAGTGTGAGAGGAATGATGAGAAAGTTTAGAGAGCAGGCCCGGGGTGGGCGGGGTACGAGAGTGGGTGGTGGGTGGTGGGTGGGAGTAGAGAGAGTTGGGGTAGTGTGGGTGGGTTTGGGTAGAGAGATGGAGGAAAGGTGGGTGTTTTTTTGTGGGTATCGAGACAAAGGGTACTATTGTGGGTGTGTGTAGAGAGTGTGTAGAGAGTGTGTGTATGTAGAGTTAGTGGGGGTAGTGAGAATGGGGTGGGTGGGATAGCAACAGTCGGAGTAGTGTGGGTGGGGTAGAATGAGTATAGTATCTATATAGAGAGTAGGGGAAGTGTGCTTGTGGGTAGCGAGAGTCGAGGTAGGGTGGGTGGTGGTAGAGAGAGTAAAGGTAGTGCGGGTCGGTAGCGAGAGGGGGTTTAGGGTGGGTGGTTGTGGGTATTCAGAATGGGGGTAGAGCAGGTGGGGATTGGGTGGCTGGAGGTGGAGAGGAAGTTAACCAAAATAGGATAAACAAAACACAACCAGCACACATAACTGGGGTGGGAATGTGGGTGGGGGTAGAGAGGGTGGGAATTTCGGATTGTAGAAAGGCAGCCCCAGGAGGACAAAAACAGATCTCTGTCAAAACTAGCCCAAACATAGCCCAACTTTGCACAACCTATCCCAAAATTTCCCGAAATGAAATTGCTGTGCAGTTGCAAAATGCAACATGTGAAGCCGGCACACAACTTGCTTCTTACAAAGCTGCTGATTGGAGCAAATCTTATTATGGAATTTTTCGTTGGGTAGTACGGAAGAGGAGTTTGGAAAAAATTATTTAGTGATTTGGCAGTTTCATGCCGTGGCATTGTTGGTTGCTATGCAACCAGATATTCTCAGTTCAGAAACCAGATTCCCGCTCTCTCTACTGTAACAATGGTTTTGACCATTTTGTGGCACAAGCATCACAAAGGTTTGCCACTGCAAAAGGCCAAAGGATACGCTTGTTTTCATTATGGCTTATGTAACGTGTGAATTTCAGGTGGGGCTGGACAGTGGCACAAAGATGGGCTGGCCAGCCCACCTGCATACATAATGACAGGCTTCCAGCAACCACGTGGCTGCTGGGAGTGCGTTTCACAGGCACGGGACATTCTCTGTGAAATGATTGGGAAAAAACAAACATGTTAATCCCTGTGTGGGATGGAAGCAATGGACCTTTCCGGTGCTACTGGCATTTGCCCTTATATATGACCATCACAGGATTTCTCGAATACAATGATATGAAGATATTTGATTCCATTATAGCTCCGCTCCTAAATGTACTCTGCAATGTTTTCTTCTTGCGGCACCTTTCATAGAGTTGTGTATGGGGTTGCAATTGAATGCACATAGCAGTATTCATTTTTTTTTTAAAAATAATGTGTAAGATTTCTCAGATTTTCTTTGCTAATGCAAACAGCACACGGCTGCTTACTGGGAAGAAGTTTGCGGTACCCCTCCCCTCCATATGGTCCTCACTTAAATTGCTTTTTTGTTATTATTTTGCATTTAATCACCGACGTTCTAAGTTTCATGTAGTGCTCTTCATGGGCAAAACACTTGTCACATTTGATGCACACATTTCTGTCTGCCCACTGACATTTCCATACTTCCTATTGTACGAGTTACTTGTGGTCTCGCTTTGTGAATGCTCACTATCGAGATAAGTGTATTATTTATTTATTTATTTTATGGAAGGTGTATAGGGTGATCTGCTGTAGATCACCCTATACCCTATACCCAGCAGTTGCTGCTGCCACCCCCAGCCTCCTCACCTGCGGTGTCCCCCAGGGTTCCTGTATCGCACCTACTCTCTACAACCTCTTCACGAGGCCACTGTTTAGCATCTTGGACTCCCTGGGTATCTCATATACCAACTATGCGGACAATACGCAGGTACTCATCCCACTCACGGGCGACTACCTAGCGGACTCCAACACCCTCTCCTCTATCTACTCTACCATCCAATCCTGGATGGCGGAGAATTGGCTTTGCCTCAATGGTGAAAAAACCGATTCCTCCTTATTGGCTCACCTTTCACCCTCGGCAATCTTGGAGAACAGTACGCCTCCTTCAACATTGATAATATTCCAATTAAAGTCTCTAACCATGTTAAGACACTCGGAGTCTACCTTGACTCCGACCTGTCGATGGACAGACAGGTCAATGCCATCGCCGCCTCCTCAGCCTACTACACCAAAGTCATCAACGCAACAAGGCCCTTCCTGGCCCGTCAAAGCAGCCTCACGATTGCCAGGGCCATCATCCGGTCAAGACTTGACTACTGTAATGCCCTTCTCGTCGGGACCTCCAACAAAAACATCGCCAAACTTCAGCTAGCCCAGAACAATGCTCTAAGGGCAGCCACCGGCACCGCAAGGAGAGACCACATCTCCGAAATCAGAAGGCAAGTGCATTGGCTCCCTGTTAAAGAAAGAATTGTCTTTAAAACTCTTGCCATCACCCACAAATGCATTCACGAGCTTGCCCCCCCTACCTGACGAACAGAATCACCAGGCACTCCGCCACAAGACCGCTTAGATCTTTCTACGCCAACACCATTGTCAGGCCTACCTCTCGGAAAGTGCGTGCTGGTGGCTCCAGTTTCCCCACCCTTGCAGCCACGCACTGGAACGCCCTGCCACCTCATCTCAGACTCATCGAGTCCCACCTTGCCTTTCGTAAGGCTATCAAAACCAGACTCTTTGTGTGACTTTAACCTGTTTCTGCCTTTATGCCTGCTAACTTGTAACTAAGAGCCTCCTGCACCTGAATGTAATCTTAAATCTGTGTTTCCTCTGTAACAGCGCCTCGATGCCTCATGGGCTGCAAGTGCGCTTAACAAATGCAAATAAATAAATAAATAAATAAATAAATACTCCAGGGATTAAGGCGCATGAGTGAGAGGAACATTGAGGGTAGCGGGGGAGACTGGGAACCTGATTTACAAAAGCGTTTTTCAATGATAAAAATCCAATTGAAAGCACTTTGTAAATGAGTCTTATAGTGTTTATGGTTGCATTAGAAGTCAAGCAGCAGGTGCTTTCTTAATATTTCACATGGCTTCCCCGCATGTGCAGTGAGACCCACAGATAGATGGCAGACATTCAGTCTTTAATTCTGAGCTTCAGAAAAAGCATCACAGTTAATGATTTAGAGATTGTCAATAATGAGTTACAATGCACAACATGTTTTGCAAAACACATTGCATTGGCAAATCAGCCAATCGTGTGTAATCCTGTTTTCGACAATAATGTGTCTGATGTGCAGTTTATTAAAGGTTTTCTGCTCAATTTGGGATTTAAAGGTCCAGCAGGTGCTAAGTACTTTGAATGCAAACCTAAGAGCAAAGATTTAGCGATCGATTTGCTGAAAGATGTATTCATATTGTGGCTGGTAGGAGGGGGCAGGGATGTAACAAAGAGCACAAATTGTCACCGTGTATCCTAACCTCTTTGATGCCTGTAGATCAAATATACAGACAGTTAGAGTGTAGGTCGCAGTCAAACTGAATTCGCGTTCAGACTCAGCGCTGCGAAGTTAACCAGAAAGCAGCATGACGTACTTAATGTTTGAACAACATTACTCTACTGTAAGTGTTGTGGATGGACTGTAAATTACCTTTAAAACAATCAGAATCAGAGTGTCAAACTCAGCACTATTGTCTGTTCACTATGCGCGGAAAGTGGAAAATGCATTTCTTAAGATGACAGTATGGTAAGAGTTGCTGCTAATCGCCAACCAAGCTTGAAATACATGGCTTGTGACACCTGTTAAATATCACAAAACCCATGACAGATTATACAAACTGTGTCTCACACTCCCGTCCCACACCAACCTAATCTACACACTTGATTGAGGATTTAACTCCCAGAATGCAATTGATTGATAAATGAAGGTGTACTGCTGGGACATGGGGCAGTGATTTTTAAAGGCCTTACACTGAACTCAAATTGCTCAGTGTGGCAGAGGAGGAAGATGAGCAGGGCTAGCAGCTAGCCTCTCTTCCCTCACTGCAGCTAGAAGGGATTGTTATGGAAGGGCAGGGGAGAGGGGTGAAACGCATCATCTGGACACTCTACAGGCTAACAACTATTGCAAGTAGGTAGGGGGGCTGTATTTGACCCAAAACTAATAGAAATAAATATTCCAAAACAACTTCTAAATGCATAGTGCACAGTCACCTAATTTACCCTAAACCCGATTGTATTCTATACTGTACTTATTTTGAAATGGTAATTGATGATGGCTAATTGCAGGCTGAACCAGGTAATTGATAAAATTAAGAAATTAAAGGCGAGCACAGTGATGTGGCGTTCTATCAAGACTATGGGCCTCATTACAATAGTGGCAGTCCGGAAACAAGGGTGCCGGTAAGCACACCAGCACTCTTGGTTCCAGACGGCCTCACTAAGATTTTGCCTGCCGGGCCGCTGCGCCCCACTTGCCTGACCTTGAAGGGCAGAGTGGCCATGGTAGGCAGAGCCGTCACGGAAGCACCAGCACCATTAGCAACGGCGCCGGTGCCCCCGTGAACCCATTCCCATGGAGTCCAATGGGACACTACGGGAATGAAGATTATCATTTTCCAGCAGCTAGCTTCCCGATCCACCGGGACTTGTAATGTCCAAGTGGCACCAGGAAGCTAGGTGCCGGTAAAATGTTACGAGTCAGGCAGCAACCCACCAGAAGCACCGGCAGGTTTACCGCCGTACTCGTAATGAGGCCCTATGTTTTTGAACTGTTGCTCTTATAATTACAGGTATCAGTTTTTGAATGTTTTCATATTAAAATGCATTGCTAGTAACAAGCCAAGTAAACCATTATTAAAAGTTTTGGCGAGGCGAAAAACTGACTGTTGCAAAAGAGATGGGATCTTGGGGTGGAACTATCTACATTTATGCATTTTATTTAGTTATGCCTTTCCCAGGTCTCAACCAGCAACCCTATGGTGTTGCATCCCACCATAAGCACTGCTAGGTTAGGGTTAGGGTGTCTCGAAATGGGCTCTGGAACTAATGAGGCAAGATGCTAAGTAAGCAGTCCATCTATCAATCAATCAGTCAATCTATCTTCTTGTTCTATTATTAGCCCTCTGCAGGGTACTGGGCCCCCGGTTTTAAGCTGTAACCTAAGGAGCATGTCAGTGGCATGTAACTAGACTGTGGTTTCAGGATCTAGTTCACTCCTAACTCCGTCGCAAGATCTATTATTCCTGGAATCACCCATAAGGTCCAGTTTTGAGGGCCCAGATCCAGGGCTTAACTGTCCCATGACTTTGCATCAAAATGTAATTGATTTAGGTCCATCTACTGAAGATGTTAACTGACAGTCTACGCATTTCATACCCAATAGTGGAATCTTGAACAGTGAGAGAAGATCAACTGCTGCAATGCCTCACTGCCAAATTGGAATTATTGGCAAGAACCCCCAGAGGGAGGCTGGTATGTGTGTATTGTCATGGAACATCGCCAGGGTCAATACACATTTAGTTGACTCAAACTGAAATTATTTTGTTTAATCTTTTGATGTGATTAATCTCCAGGCAACCTGGGCTGCAGTGACTCCTCACTGACAGGGATATGTTACCTTCTCAATCCCTGCTACTCAAGGTAGGTGTGGTCGCCCTAGTGGGGGCAGGAGGTGGTCTTTTAACATGGATAAGTTCAGCTATCCTTCTCTCTGCAGCAACTTATGTGGATGGCCCAAACTTCCGGAGATCCAAATTAAGGTTTTGATGGATCTGAACTCCTCCTTATAAATTAATATAAACTTAATAATAAGAAGGGGGAATCAGTATTTTCCTTCTATTACAGGAGAGGGATAATTCTTGGAGATCTAAATTTTGGTCACCGGGGACCTTAACCCCTTAAGTGCCAAGGATGAGTATGCTTGTCCTTTTTGCATAGACTTGCATAATAGCCTTGCAGTTATCAATTTGAACCACTTGATTGTATGGGAGAACTACTTGAAGAAGAAGATGCATTTTGGGTTGTAGGCCCACTTAAGGCCAGTAAACCTAAGCAAGGTTAGACAAATTCAGAAGATGTGGCTTTCATACTTTCAAACTCTGGTTAAGAGTATGCAATGGTCAGTTCTCTGGGGACTCCCCTGCGCAGATGACTTTTGATAGTGGCACTAACAGAAGTAGGATTGATTATACTTTGGCCAACCAGGAAGCTTGGCCTCTACTCACGGATTTAGCATTTGGGATAAGACCTGAGAGTGATCACCTACCAATCCGCGTTGCTTGGGTTTGCATGCACAGCCCTGTAAGCCAATAGTATATCTCCGACCATAACTAGGAATGCAAAGTGCACAATAAAATGGGACAGGTTAAAGCTTGAAATAACTCTGCCTGTGGTTTATAATAGCATTCTGCCGTTATTGGAAACATTCTTTTAAGCTATTTTGAACAATCTGGAAGTAATACAATCCCTCCATCATGATATAATTAAAATCCAGGGTTCCATACCTCACAAAATAGTTTAACACATATTTTGGCCACTGTACGGTGCCACCCTCATGGATCAGTGCAGAGATTATACAGATTTTCAAAAAAGGAGCAAGGGCTGCTCCCTGGCAACTATTGGGCAATTGCCCATCTTCCTGTAGAGGGGCAGATATATGCCTTGAAGAATATTGAAGCCTGGGTCTTGCAAAAGGAAGCCATTAACCATCTACATGCTTGTTTCCGCAGTGCCATTTGTAGCATCGATCAAAATCTTTGCCTATACCTGATTTGTGAGAAATAAGTTACATTGGGGAAAATGAATGTATATGCCATATCTATAGATATGAGTACCGCTTTCGACATCATTCCTAGGACACAACTTTGAAATGTACTTGAAGAAGGTGTCCCACTCTCTTCTGAATGCAATTTCTTTAGCTATTCCCGCAATACAGCTGCTGTCAGGTGGGGTATGGATTAGAGCACTACGAAGTCCTTTAGTGTAGAAATGGGAGTTTGCCAGGGTTGTGTTCTGGCTCCCAGATTGGTGTGCCTATTTATCAATGGCAGCATTGACACATTGTTCTCACTTCAAATGGATGGCTCCTCACTAGCAAAGTAAAAGAGTCAGGTTTTAATGTTTGCGGTTGACGTGGACCACCTCTCCCTTACGCCGTCACCAGCTGGATTACAGGCATGCTTGGGTGTATTTGTAGAATTTTGTAACATGAATGGCCTCTTGGTTAATGTGGCAAAAGCAAAAACCTTGGTCTTCCGTTGTCGTAATAGGCAGAGGATTATTCTACACCTGCAACTAAATGAAAGACCTATTGAGCAGGCTGGCTACTATGATTACCTGGGCCTGAGATTGGCGGCCAATTGCCGCTGGGGCGCTGAAGTAGCTAAGCCAGGTCTTACACTGGCTAGGCACAGTGGAGCCTTAATGAGATTCACAAATGAGCTTGGGGGAGGGGCAGTGCACAGCTCTACTGAAGCTTATAAGGCCCAAGCCAGATCGGCAGCCATTTTTGGGGCTGTGCTCTGGGGATATTTCTCGCTGCTTTATGCTGGTGATTCGGGAAAATAAATATCTCAAAAATATTCTTGCCCTCCCCATAGTTTGCCCAATTTACCTATGCGTCTGGAAACGGGAATGCAGTAAATAAAGTGGTTCTACCAGGCTCGTCCTGTTTTTTTTTTTTACTCGGTTAGGCTCTAGTCCTCTAGTATTAAATATGAGTTAGATTCCTTGGGGCTAATTATCCTTTGGCTTAACCCGGCTAGTGTGACCCCTGGGTCTCGAGCCCTGGTCAAGAAGGCATATGAGGTGAAGCAGGAACAGATGATTTTACTGGAGATTGAGAAATCATCCCTGTTCTCAATTTACTGGGTCAATAAACTGGAGTTGGGGTATGAACCGTACCTAGATTCCATCAATCCGAAAATTGAGCGCACATAGTAGGTACGATTTTGGGTAGGAATACTGCCATTGGCGAGCGTACGTAACAGATGGAATGCGCGTTTCTCTGCTGACTGTCCTTTCTGCCTAGGTGTTGTTAAACATTAAGTACATTTTTTGCTTATTTGCCAAAAATATTTACTGTTGAGAAAAGTAACTATTGGGCCTCTTTTCCGGGCAAGACACATAAGAAGCAGGATAGAAGCACTGGCTTAATGCTCCAACTCCAGAGATGGTAGTCTATTCCACAGCAAACTATTTACTTCATGCTTGGCTTATCAGACAGCGATTTCTGTGAGCACGACAATTGTACATCAGATATTTTAACGCCAAGGTGGTGTGATTGTAGATCATATTTTGAACATAATTATGTTTATTCTTATCTTTTATCATGTTCATGAAATCTAGGGTTTTCTTATTTTCGTATATTGAACTTTAAATTGCCTACTGTGATATCGAAATCGGAGCACTTACTGTAAATGTGATGTATATTAATGCCAACAAAGGTTTGATTTTTAGTTAATTTGTTTTAAATGTTGACTCATTTGAAAATTGTCTAATATGAATATGTTTGGATTGTATGATATGATAGGCTATTTATGACACGCTTAATACTCAGATGTTTCTAGACGCGGACCCAGGGATCGAACCCGTGTTGCTCCGTGACGTCTTACTTCCAAGGCAAGCATGTTGTCCCGGGAGGATAGCTCAGCTGCAACGTGCTCGCCTTGTAAACAAGATGAAACGAAGCAACACATGGTTGATCCCCGGGTCCGCGCTTATGGGGTATTAAGTGCATTATAAATACCCAACTAAGACATAATTCTGTAACAGCGCCTCGATGCCACCGGGCTGTGTGAGCGCTTTAAAAAAATAAAAAAATTCAACAAAAAAATAAAAAAATGTTGCCCCTGAAATAGGCTGCGAATGGGGAAGTGGGCGGGTTTAAAGTAATGATGATCTTCTACAGCCTTCACCAGTTCTCCTAAACCCACAAAGCTGGGCTAGAATCCGTGCACCGCAGTTTAAATCTATAGTAAGTGTTCATGCTATGAATACATTGCATTTAAGGTATGGAAGTTACTGTAATGGGACCCGAATTGTATTATTATTCAATGGTTGAACTAGAAGAAGTTAAAGGCAAATATTAGCAACGAGACTGGAGCACAGCACTCAGGGCCTCAGGCTTCCACGTGCGAGTATGCTAAGGCCTATTCCATCAATGTTCCGGCGAAGATGTGCAGTGGTGCACATTATGAGCCGTAGAACAGCACTGGTGTTCATTGTGGAAAGGGCACGCATGTGCAGGCATGATGGATGAGCCCAGTTGATTGACAAGGAGACAGCCAGTGGCGAGATGTTGCAGTGTGTCTGCAGCACTATCGGCCACATCCCAGGGATACTTATGGAGCCAAAATATTGATGATATGTGTTTACAAAATGGCCGTGTGAGGAAAAAGAACAATAGCTTTACATTTTGCTCTGAAATTCATCAGATAATAATAGTGCCCAATTTCTAGGACGCTGAGCCAGTCTTTGACCTACATTTGACCTTTTGAAAAAACATGCTATTTATTAGAACAAACTATCCATAGCACAGAAGAAAATAGTAGTAAATACTATGGAATCAGTGTTATTGGAATCTGCAGGAGCATGCAGAAGCATTTGAACAAAACTAATACATTCGAAAGTGTGCTGAGAAAACAGCACATTAATTAATGGGTGCTTCATTTTGATAGATACCATCAAAGTTAAAATACAGCTATATTATGCAGTAATCATGACTAAGCCTGTTTGCTACCCATTTTAAAAATATCACGAGCGTCCACAAAAGACTGACACCCTGGAGGATGGTAAACCTTCCCCCAGAATGCACCCCAACAGAATCAAATATCACTTTTAGGAGGAGGATTCCGGTGAAAAGGTGAGGTTGTACGCACAGCTCTCCCAGGCTGTAAGGAAGAGGAAGGAAACAATGGTTACAAGCAGAAAAACCTACCTTGATAGCAGCCCCTCGTCCCCTTTTCCCTTGTCCTACCTTGCAGAGGATGATGTGAAATGGGAAACCTGCATGGGTACGGCTTACACCAAATGCTTGAGTACATAGGTCAGGCAGCACGCCTGATGTAAAGTCCACTCACTGGGTGTAATTGATGGGAACTCAAAGGACCAAAACAAAAGTATACGATCTGCAGGGACAGAAGGGTATGGTAGCAAAGGGATGATGCAGGGAAAACCAAATCACAAGGTACATATCACAAGTCCAACAAAGCAATTCAAGGAGCCATAGCAAAGACCAAAAAAGTAAAAGATCCAAGAAGAACACAAAGGTGATACATGCCAAAAATCACAATCCTTTAGAGGGACAAAAGCAAAGCCAGTTCTACAAAGGGTATCCAGGAGTTGTTACCATCGAAGCCAAGACAAGCCGTGATCTAGGGGAACATACAATAAACAGGTTTCAAGGAGTCCGGAAACTGAAGGAGAATGCAAATCCAGGAACGAGGACGCCACTCGAAGGCAAGGATCCATGGAAGAGAACTGGGCTGCTATTCTGCAGATGTTTTACTTCCGCATTGGCGGAACTGCAGGCTTCCTGGGTGTCAGATTGCCCATACATCAGGGCGCAGGGTGACACCCCGGTCCCTCCGGACACCAGGACTTGTGGTTTCTTAATGGCGCGGCATCACACATTTGTCAGGGAGCCACCAGCCCTGCAGCCTGCTGAAGGTACCCAAGCAACATGGGCGTAGGGCCGTGACAAAAATGTATTGTGTAGCTGATAAAGTAAATAAATGTTCATCAACCATGCCATCCTGCTGAACTGGCTCCATGATAACCTGGGTATCACTGATCAGGCTATGGCCTGGCTGACTTCTTTCCTCTCCGACTGACCCTCCCATGTCCAACTTGGGTCCTTCCCCTCCTCTCTCTCCACCTGTGGTGTTCCCCAGGGGTCTACCCTTTCTCCCTGGTGGTTCAACCGATGCCTTGCACCTCTCACCCACCCCATTACTGCTCTCTGCTTCAACTTCCAGTGCTATGTGGATGACACCCAGCTCGCTTTCAGGCTCCCCTTTACCGCCTCTTCTCCTGCTCTCATCCCGGATTGTCTGTCTGCATTCCAGGAGTGGTGCGGCACCAGTGATATCTGCCTAAATGCCAATAAGACTGTGATCCTCCTCATCAGCACACTCGCACCTCTCTTTCCCATCATCTCTGGCCGGCCTCCCTGGGCCCTCTTCTTGCACACAACTGTGAGGCTAAGAACCTGAGGGTTATCTTTGAATCCACATTCTCCTTCTTACCTCACAGTTCCGACGTCTCTAAGAAGTCAAAATACCAACTGCACGTCCTGAGAGGTATTCCTCCTTTCCTCTCCCTCCCCCAGAAGCTCACTGTCTCTAGAGCTCTGGTTCTCTCTAGGCTTGACTACTGTAAGAGCCTCTTTTTAAATTTGCCCGCCGCTACTCTCTGTCCTCTGCAACTCATCCGGAACAGGACTGCAAGACTTGTCCTTGGTCTCAAACCCAGGGATCGTCTCTCTCCAGCACTGAAATCTCACCATTGGCTCCCAGTCACTGCAAGGATCATGTTCAAGACCCTTTGCATTGTCCACAAGGCCTTCTGGGGCCTGGGACCAAAGTATGTCCAGCTTTCTCTTAGGAAGTATCTTCCTAGTCGAGCTCTTCGCTCCTCCACTTCCAATTCCTTCAGGGTCAGTCGCTTTTCCAAGCAACGAGTTAAGGGCAGATCTCTCTCTTAGGCTGGTGCCTCCCTGTGGAACAGCCTCCCTGCCTCACTGAAACTTTAGCAGAACCATCTCGGGTTCCAAAAGCAGCTCAAGGCGTTCCTCTGCTTCAGCCTTCTCTCTTCCTCTTCCCTGCTGATCTCCTGTCTGATGCTGCACTGTTTACCCAGCTACCCTCTGAGCTACGGGCCCAGGTCGCTGCCCTCTGCCTCCCAGCAACCCTGCACTTGGGGCTGTATGTGAATCCCTAGAGTTCCCCCTACCTGCACTTATCTAACCCTTGTTTTCTGCACTTAACTCCTGCACTGCCACCTGCTGGCCGCACTTCTTGTTTTTCAATGTTTTGATCCTATGTCTTGTACTTGCTCCTCCTCCCCTGGCACTTTCCCCCTTCCCTCTCCCCTGCACTTGCGCAATCTCAATGTCACTTGGCCTAGAAAGATCGTTGTCTTTTCGCCCCTTTGTTCCCCTCCCTTGCCTCATCGTGCCTTGAAACACTTGTGTATAGGCGTGCTATAAATGTTGTATCATATCATATATCTGAGGTAATATTACAAACATTAAATATCGTACATTTACAAAATGTCATGATTATTGCCCAAAACGACTAAAACATGCACATAATATGTTTCCTTCCACGAGAAATGTGTGCAATCATCTGTTTATGAAATTACTAGCTAAAAGAGAAAACAAATGCTTATGTAAAACATTACGCTGGTTTAAAATATTTTTTCTGTGAATATGGTTTTCATTGATTCATGATTTTTTCCCTACCGACTCCCAAACCAAATACAGTTGTCCCCCTCGCCCCACCCCAAATTTGATGAGGTGTTTATGTCAGACGTCCTGGGAATGGTGTTTTCTGATTCTTAGGGCAACTAGAAAAAACGGGTGTAGTGAACACATGTATTAGTAACTTATTTTGATTTTAAAGTTATATGCCATTATAATTAAGCAGCCACTGTATTCAAAACCAGATATTTGTATTCATTTATGTTAATTCTCACATCAAAGGTAATATGATGGAATATTATGTTTATCGTTCGTGCAGAAATGTATTCTTGCAAAAAAGGATTTATGTTAACAAGAACAATCCATTTAATTTTATGCAGTTTTCATTCCTGGAATTGATTCTAGGAAAACATTCTGCTTATCCTCTCCATGGCAGTTGTAAACTTTTTAATATCCTTAGCTTTCTGCCAGCCAAGATATTTTACCTGCATTTCCAATGTATCCCTTGCCTTGTTTCCTTTCTGTGCTAATACACAGATGTACTGTTTCTTGAGGTAATATAATCGCCTGCTGTTGTGCCATAATATCATTGCATTAAGGCCTACCAATAAGGATTGCATCAGCTATTGTGTGACCGCCAACTAAAAGGTAGACTAAGCCAGACAGTCTTAAGCATGGACATGTGCATTGTACGAGGTCCTACTGCTGAAGGGCTGAGTCAAATACTGAACCTTAATTGGTCATCATCCAACTTCACAACCCAGACACAAACAAGGTCAGCTGACAAGGTTTGCAGGGAATAAAACAGCCTGCTTCTACATGTGAGCATGGGCCGTGAATGTATCGGAGCCTCGGTCCAATGTCTGGACACCGTTTTAATGTGTCAGCACTGAATTAAATACGTTTGGTGTGTAAACATTAAAGTCAGTGTACAAACAATGAGAAAGGTTTGCTAAAACACAGTTTGTGGATGGCTGCTGACAAGAAGCCCAGTACAGAACACATGATTAGCAAATGGGGTGAGCGAAAACTGCTTTCAGTTTTTAATAACTGGTAGATGGAGCAGAGTAGCTGATAGGCACTCAGCAAAGTGCCAAGGAACAAAAGTGGCAGTGAAAAGAAGGAAGCACACAACAATACCAAATAAGAAGGCAGGACCCTGAAACTGGGGGAGGAACCATAGACTTGCAATAAGTGTGGCCCAGGAGCAGACAAACGCCCTTAATGGACGCTGGGTTTCTTGGAATTGCAAAGAAATACCTCCAATTAGGACTCAGAACAGGGGTTGGGGGAGCAGCCAATCCGGTTCCTTGGATCGCAGGCTGAAACTACTAATCTCAGCCCATGTTCCAGGGAACCTGAAGACTGCTTCCCCCGCCTTGTAGTCCCCCCACCATCCCTTATCTTTAATGTTTAATGCTCCCTCCACCCACTGCCCCACTTACCTCTTTTTGAATGGAGCCCCAACTTCCAGATCCAAGGTGGCCATCTTCTGCCAGTATTTTCATTCAATGAATGTGATTCCACACGCGTCGTGTTCATTGAATGAAAATATATGTTTAATCTCTACCCCCGCACACCCTTCTCCTATACTCTCTACCCCATCCAACCTACCTCCACTCTTTCTACCCCTGCTCACACTACCTCCACTCTCTGCACGCACCCACCTCCACTGTCTCTACCCCACCGTCTTTCACCGGCCATCCACCCTACCCCCTCTCTAGCCCACCCACCCTACTACCACTTACCCACCCAACCTACCCTCACTCTTTTCTCCCACTCCCTACCTCCACTCTCTCTACCCCAACAAAGCCACCCCCACATTCTCCACCCCGCCCAACCTCCTGCTTTCTATCTACACCCCACTCTCTCTAACACCACCCACTAAACTCTCTCTCCAACCTACTCACCCACCTCACCCCCATGCTCTACCCCTTACCTCCATCCTCTCACACACTTGATTCCCTGCCCAACCACCTGCCCTCTATCTACACCCTTACTCCCTCTATCACCACCCACTCAACTCTCTCTCCAACCCACTCACCCACCTCACCCCCACTCTCTACCCCTTGCCTCCATCCTCTCATACACTTGATATATTTCTTACCCTCTCACTCTCAAACATTCTCAGTCATTTGTACTCTTGCTCATCATCGACGGCAGCATCTCTTAGTCATTTCCTCCATTGCTCTATTCTCTTTCCTTCTCATTCTCTTGCCCACCCATGCCGCTCATCACATCCTCCTTGCACCCAGGTGCCTATAAATGCAAAATACATCAGTAAACACCCAAACTATTGGCATTACCAATGCTTGTTTGTATAGCTGTGAGTCAAATGTATCATATGTGTTTCTAAGCCCTGAGGATTTGCAGCACATTTGAATAGGCATCAAATGATTTTGACTGATGGGCCAGTCATTCCATTACCCTAAAGTGAGTGACTGAATAATCATTGTTCCATGAACCTGTGACCCAGATACCTGTGTCTCGGTGTGCTTGCTGCAAAATAAAAGAGGTGATGATGCTCAATATGGCCAAACCATGTCTGGGGATGCTTGTAGTCTTGTGCAGAAGCGATGTGACCTAGACGTTCGGGCTGGACTGCCCCTTTTGGGGTGGGACCAAGCCTGATTTGCATATCTTTTTCCCCTTCTGTAATGGCTTAGCAGGCTGAAAAGTGACGGTCTAGAGGGTTGTCCAGAGTTGTGCCAGTGATTATGATTGATTCAAAACCTTCCAGTCATCACCTTATGGTTGTACTCTGCCTGCTTGCTTCTTATGGAACTCCTAACACCATATCTGCACCCTTCAGTCTTTTGCATCTACAGGTAAACATCACCTTGGGATCTCAATCTGTGCCCCAATTGGACGACAGTCTTCAGGCATCCTCAGACAGTGGAGGATAACACTAACTTTGTACTCTTTATACATACTATACAAGTAATGAAATTGCACCTTTTCATGGACGCTGGGCATGATGCAATCTTAGAATGAAGATGCAAAGGTTGTTTCTGACAAAATAACTCCAATCTTTACTTGCTAAGGAGAGCAAGATAATTTTGGTCACATCATTCTGCCCTATCAATGATGATTCTTCTTGGTCATCACCAAAGAATAGAGACAGAGATACATGGGAGACACACAATACAACATTCTCTTGTGTGAGCTAAACATCCTCCTCTATGACAAAGAACTTCGTGGCCTACCAGGAGAATGAGATGAAGGTCCCTCGTCATAGTTGCAACACAAGCCGATCCAGCAACACAGGGTCTGGAGCAACCAAAAGTGAGGTTATTCTCCCAGAAGTGATGTCTCGTCTCCCAGAAGTCTTCAGTACTCCACAGCATCAATATTTTCCACACAAAAAAGTGTCCCTGTTCACTGAAATTGTGTAAGAGATGTTCTAGCTGGCAGTGGTCTGCATGCCCTCCTTACCCCACCTTTGGCAGGATAGGGGTAGCATGAGCATGGCCACTCTCATAGCTGTGCCCAGGTGGCATGCAACTTGATGGTAAACAGCACACCCCCTCCAATCTTACCTCTCTGACACAATTAAACAATGCTTCATTCAAAGTTAGGGGTTTTCAGCCCTACTTGATAAACCCAAGCAAAGAAAAGAGCCTTTAAGAAGGACCAAAGGATGTTATCACCCAGTAAAGTGAGGCCATTATTGTTATTAAAGCAATTCACCCAATGAGGGTGGAATGTTCTATATAAAACAAGTAAAGCAAAGGAGAAACTTAAGAATGTTGGAACAAAATAGTTTTCAAAATACTGTGGGAACCTCCCACAGTTCTGGCTGCACCCCTGTCGTGTATACTACTACAATTTAACAGTTTTTGCTCTTCCTCTTGTTGATTTAAAACATATGTATTATTGAATTTCCAATTTCATTAAAGTCCTACGAGGCTGGTAGTGTTGGCCAGTGCATTTCTGAATGTGGAGTCCATCTTCAGAGCATCAGACTGTCTTTTGGAGTAATGGTAAACGCCTGACCGAAGCATGCCATATAACATGGTCTGTTGTTGTGAATTGGTCTTGTAGCAGAATATAGGGTATACAAACCTTGTCCTGACTCAACTTTGCAGGAAGGTCGGACTTATGTTACCTAAACGAACACCAAGCATTGGGAACACCATACTTGTAACCATTCATTAGTGCCCTCTAACACTGCATTGAATGCAGTGGAAATGCCAACATTCCAAAGACCTGATTAGGACATCACATCACACTTGGACAGTAGCCAGGAGGTGCATCGCTTGATCTCGGGAGACGGTACGCTCTCAAATGTTAAGTCTGGAAGTGGAGGGGCAGTGAGAGTATGCCCTCATATTGTTTACCCAACAATGGGCCTCATTATAAGTTTGCCGGTCCGGTAACAACGGTACCAGTAACCTTGCCGGTACCATCTTTACAGGACTGGCAAAAGTTCTGCTCGCGGGTGCCTTATCGCCACCAGGTATGACCTGGCGAGCAGACCGGCACCCGCGAGCAGACCATGTCAGATGCACCGGCACCATTCACAAATGGTGCCTGCGCATCCGGCCTCCCCATTCCCATTGAGACCAATGAGACTCAATGGGAATGGGGAGCAATAATTACTAGCACCCGGCAATGGGCAATTACTGGGTCCGAAGGAGCTGGAATGCCCCTGTAATTACCCATTGCCAGTTGCCGGTAAATTCAAGACTCCGCTGGAGTCCTAATGAGGCCCAATGTTTTTTTTTCAGTGTTAAAATCACTGAATAGCACATCTCTCTGGCCTTGACTGGTGATGCATGGTAATGAGCACCTCCTGCGGAAGGAGAGGAGGCAGAGAGAATATACTCCCATATCCCCGTCTGGCCAAGGCCTGCTTCAGGCCACTGAGAGATAGCCTGCCACCCCCAACATTGCTTCCGAAAGGGAGCGGACCTTCTGAAGATGCGTGCCTCTTTCTGCCCTGCCAAAGGATGCATCATCAAAGCCACAGCGAAATTCCTGCACCTCTGGAAAAGCTGCAGTCTGGATCATTTCATCGTCCCTGCTGCTTAGCGCTTACATTTAAAGGGTACCACTGAGCCCTACCCCGATTGTTAAGCTGTCCCCATGGCAACAGACACACACATCTAACTAGGTGTGGCAAGAGTGCTCAATGAAGAGGAGCATAATTGGGTTCGGGAGGGGGTAGAGGGAGGGTTACAAAAAAAGTAGATCTTCATCTGAATATGTCACAAAGTAGTGACTGGGACGAGGAAGAAGGATGCAAAGGTGATTGAACTCGCAGGTGGCATACATTGCATGAAACCAAGGCTCTTTGCTCCGAATATGTGTTTTGCCAGCCCCTACATGGACACGTCCATTATCCCACAGATGTATGTCCTTGCCTGGTCCAACTAACTGCCCGGAGCATCTATGTATAAAAATGCTGCGCAACTCCTTGCCAAAGCCACGTATTAAAAGGTTTATTAATGCCAATCTTCTAACGTGAAATGGGCCTGCTGGCGTACTCATTATCATGCATTTACAGATTCTGGAAACATTGTGTTCCTGTTCCCTCACTGAAAAACGCAACACAGTTAGTCTCGCAATGACAACTCACTAGATTTCCCCTGCATTGCAATATTACATTCTGGGCCAACGGTTATTTAAATGCCCTGCGGTGCACATTGTTACAAAACTGCCACCCCGAGCAACTGATTAATGCAGTATACTTTGAACAAATAACGAGAAATATCACTATACATGCCTATACAGCACTATGAACACTCACACTCATCCTTATAGAAGGCTCATTGGGCGCTGTCAAGCAGAAGCTGCTAGGATTCCACAGTTCAGTGTCGCATCCATTATCAGTCTAGTTTTAGTGCATGAAATCAGTGTTTTTTCCAGCCATTATCCAATGTGTAGAAAGTGATTTTCTGGCATTGTTTAATGCGCAGCTATTATTAAAATACCCTTCACGTCATTCTTGATGGAAAATGTTGTCAAATTATGCTCTGCTCTTAAGCCTTGCTGTTCTTGAAATGGAGAAGGGGGTTTAGAAGACGCGGAATGCAAGGCAAATACCCGGCCTTTCGGGGATTCCGGATTGGGGTGCGGCCTGGGGCATGGGAGGGGCGGGCCGACTGGAGTCAGGGGATGCCAGGAGGGACCGGATCCACAACAGGGGGCCAGGCAGGTCTTGGGGGCTTATGCCTGGCAGGGGAGTGCAATGGCGTGAAATGTCCCATAAAAGGGGGGCAAAAGTACAAAGATGCACAGTTCTCTCCCTTCACTCTGAGGATTTTGCACCACTTTATTCCTGCCATCCGGGCCCCCGCTGTCGACCTGCTTGCATCAGAAGTGCTTTTTCCATCCCACCCACGCTGAATAGCGGAGTTCAGGAGAGGGTAGTAGAGGAGAGAGGGTCACAGGTGGGGGAGGACCACAGAAATATTAGAATCTCCTTCCGGGAGACTCCAGAGCTGAAATTAGGTGAAGGGTAGGGTGCGGTACGCCCCCCTGTGGAATTTGACAGCTGCACTGGCGTAACAGGCCCCCCCCCAATACCCTGTGGTGTGGGGGTCCCGCCAGCACATGTCCTGGAAGGGGGCCCCACCTGGAGAAAAAAATATGGGGAAAAAAAAGAAAAGAAATGTCAAACTTTTTTTTATTTTTTATTTTTCATTTCACTCTATATTCATAAATAAAGTATTGCTGTAAAATAAATCATTTCTTTATGAAAGCAGAGTGACTACAAAAAGAACATTTCTTTTTGAAGTCCGAGGGCTCCCTCCCACCCCATGACATCGAAGACCCTAGGCTGGAGGCATCCATATCATGGCTTGGGGCGAGCCCTATGACTTCAAAAAGAAATAGTTTATTTTTGAATTCACTCTGCCTTCATAAAGAAATGATTTCCATTATGGTACGGTCCTTAACGGAAATCATTTCTTTATGAAGTCAGAGTGACTTCAAAAAGAGGCAATTTCTTTTTGAAGTAATAGGGCTCCCCTCAACTCCATGATGTGTGCGTGTGTGAGTGTATGGTGAAAGGATGCACAATTAAATGTATAGGTGGATGCCTGTGTGAGTGTATGGTGAAAGGGTGCCCACAAATGTTTGGGTGGCTGGGTGTGTGTGTGTGTGTGTGTGTGTGTGTGTGTGTGTACAGTGAAAGGGTGCAGACTTAAATGTATGGGTTGCTGCATTGTTGTACCTGTATAGTGAAAGGGTGCACACTTAAATGTATGGGTGGCTGCCTGGGTGTGTGTGCCTTTATGCTGAAAGAGTGCACACTTAAATGTACGGATGGCTGGGTGTGCGTGTGTGTATATGGTGAATGGTGTGTGTGCTTGTGTTCAGGGGTGCAACAAAACATACATTTCGGGGGCTAACCCTTCAAATGTTGGAGAGGCACTAAGTTCACAGGTGGAGGATGAGGGGCAAACTTATTTGTGTGGGGTCATCTAACTTCTTTACGCATTTTAATGAGACTATTCTAGTGCAGCATCAATGTTACAAGCAGTTAACTCTCTCCTTTACATCTGAAAGCACCCACTTATGGAGTGCTGTGAGAATGAGCGGTCTCCTGTTCCCTCTCTACCCTTCCAATAACTCCCCTGGCATGAAAGTACTAAAACCATGTCACAAAAATGTGGCATTTGAATGCAGGTACTAACAGTGAAATGCTTTACATTAGTAATTTCTGGGCCCTTGTTAACAATGAAACTCAGGTGCCGTTTAACATCTGTGTCCTGTACGGTCCGGCAATTGCTCTGAAGGTCAGCCAGGTAGAGTCAACGTAGCCCAAACTTTCACGGTGGGGGTGCTGAAGACCAGTCAACTCAATGGTGTTGCGAGACTACTTGTGTTTGTTTAATGCCTTGATTACTTATTGGTAATCTTCATTACTCCCAGCCCTAATCTATCTCGTCCCAGTACTTGTGTATGAGGTGTACTTGTGTATGAGGCGTTCTGCCTCAAACAAAAGTACTGGGATGAGGTAGAGGTACATGGAGGTAATGCCTGATTTAGCTACCTGTAATCTTCATTACTCCTAGTCCCACTCTTCACCATCCCAGTACTTACCTATGAGGCAAGGAGCCTCAAACGTAAGCTCTGGGACAAGAAAGAGGAAGATGGAGGTAATTCTGGGCTAGGGAGCTGATTTTGGAGGTTGGGGTACTTGGGAGGGAAAGGGGATGTGTAGGGGGCCAGATTTTGTAATAAATAATAATGGTTGTCCTTGTCCAGGCTAAGCAGGCATCATAAGTGGTATTAGTGCTTAGAGAGGCATTTTGGCACAGCCAGTCTAGTCATTCCTCAGTTTGGTATGACTTTTTTTTTTAACTAGGCATTTCTGATAAAGCAGTCCTGCGAAGTGTAATTACCTGGCTAGACTGGTATTTGGGTGCTGCCAGTCTAGCTGTTTCTTACTGCGGCATTGTATATATTTCTTGGCATCCATGATACAATGATATTATATGATATAAGGCTGTTATAACGTGCCTGTACACAAGTGTTTCTAGGTGTGACAAGGGAGGGAAGATAGAGGGAAGACAAGACAAACAATCTTACTAGGACGTGTGTAATTCAGATTGTGGAAGTGCAAGAACAAGAAGTGCAAGGGGAAAGGGAGGCGGGAAGGGCAAGGGAGGGTGGGGGGGAACAGGACATTAATGCTCTGAGTAAGTGCAAACAGGGCAGCATGACTTTGTGTAGTGCAAGGAGAACAAGTGACTGTAGGGTTACAGTAACAGCCCCTAAGTGTGTTGAAGGTCTGCAGGCAGTGCAAGGGTGACTGATCAAGAAAGAGCCTGGACTGAGTAAGACTCTGAGGGTAGCCCAGCAACCTGTCGGTACAGCAGACAGGTAGGTTAGCAGGGGAGGAAGAGAGAGAAAGTAGAGGAAAAGAGAAAATGTAAGTTTTGTGCTGCTTCTGGAACTTCAGGTTCAGCTCAAGTATGAGAGGGCCAGGGAGGCCATTCCAGAGGGAGCCACCTGCAGAGGAGTGAGATCTACCCCCACTCTCTGCCTGGAGAAGCATCCAACCCTTAGAGAGTTGGAGGTAGCAGAGAAAAGTGCTTGAGAAGGAAGGTATTTTGGAAGAGAGCATTGGATGTAGTGTGGGCCCCGGTCCCAGAAAGTCTTGTGGAAAATGCAAAGGTTCTTGAACTTGATGCTTGCAGCCACCGGGACCCAGTGGAGAGATGTCAGGGCTGGAGAGATACGATCCCTGGGCTTGAGGCCAAGGGTAAGTCTTGCAGTCCTGTTCTGGATCAGTTGCAGAGGGCAGAGAATAGAGGAAGGCAGATTGAGAAAGAGGCTGTTGCAGTAGTCCAGCCTAGAGAGAATCCGGGTTCTTGTGACAGTGAGCTCTTGGGGAAAGCGAGAAAGGGAAGAGTCACTTTGAGGAGGAGCAGCTGGCAGTGGGACTTCTTGGTGACATCCAAGATGTGAGGAGAGAAAGAGAGAATGGAGTCGAAGATGACACCAAGGTTTTTTGCCTTGTAGGAAGGCGAAGGAAGAGGGCCCAAGGTGGGTGGCCAGAGTGAGAGAGGGAAAGCAGCGGAAGGGGTCCCAATGAGAAGGATCTCCATCTTACTGGCATTAAGGCAGAGATCGTTGGAGGCCCATCAACCCTGAATCTCGGGTTAGACAGTCAGGAATGAGAGAGAGGCGAGGAGCCTGAAGGAAAGCAGAGTGTCATCCACATAACACTGAAAGTTAGAGGAGAGAGTTGATATCAGGTGGGCCAAAGGGGCCAAGTAGAGGTTGAAAAACCATGGTGAAAGGATAGAGTCCTGGGGAACGCCACAGGTAGAGCGAGAGGTGGCAGAGAGAAAGGGAACAAGTTGGACCTGGGAGGGGCAGTCCAAGGAAAATGAGGTGAGCCACTCCAGGGCCTGATCTGTGATGCCCAGGTTCTCACAGTCGATTGATCGGGTTGGGCTGGTTGACCATGTCGGAAGCGGAGGAAAGATCAAGGAGGATGAGGATAGAAGGAATGCTGGAATCAAGGTTAGAGAGCAGATCTTCATGGGAGTTCAGGAGAGCAGTTTCCATGTCTCTGGCAGCTCTGAAGCCATACTGATGGTCATGGAGACAACCAACAGATTCATTGTGGAGAGTAAGCAGGGAGATGGCCATCTTTTCAAAGAGTTTGCCCAGGAAAGGGTTGATGGAGATTGGGCGATAGTTTGCTGGGCAGGTAGTATCGGCAGATGGCATCTTGAAGAGTGGGTGCACAAGAGAGTGCTGAAGGGGAGAGGGGAACATTCTGGGGGCGAAAAAGTGTTACAGGAATCGGCCAAGGCTGGAGCGAGGGTGTCAGTACAGTCCTTGATGGTTCTGGAGGAGAACCTGTTTGGACAACACTTTCATAGATCGGACTTGCCTAGAAACCTTGTCAGGTGTTGTCAAAGAGCAAGAGAAGAAAGGAGGATGAGAGGTAGGGATGGCCAAGGGGGGCCGAGAAAGGAGAAGTGAGAGGCCAGAGCCATACAGAGAGTCTGGGAGGGAACAGGAGAGGTAGAGAGCGCAACAGGATTGACCAGTTCCTTGCAGATTTTAAAGAGTTTGGCCATGTTATTAGAGGCCGCAGAGACGCAGGCTTGAATGTGTGCTCTCTTCTTGCTGAGCGTTATAGCTTCAACTGGCATTTGATACTACCAGTCTAGGTATGTCTAAATGTGGTCTGTCTTGTTTAACTGTAATGTTATTACGTGTCTGCACTGGTCTACATTGTGCAGCCAGTTGGACATGTTTTCAATATGGCATTGGCACAGCATTTTTAATAGCAAAGCATTAATGTTCCTGTGCACTGCTGGTGACTTGCATGTGTTGGATTGGTGTTACCCTTTAAACAATTGCAAACACTTTGGCTTTTTAGCCAATTTTTCTCAGAAAGTGTGCAGTATATTGCATTAAAACACATATTTATATCTTTCTCCTAGTGCAGTGTGTGGCATACCACTTCAGCAGCACATTTGTGCGTATTGCGCAAGCGTGATAATCTAGGCCGGACCAGAGTGTGGTGCGACCCGTGATTTGTTGCCGAGTTGAACACTGGACAGCTGCTGGGGTTCCCGGCGGTGGAGAGTGTATGGAGGGCAGGGTCAGGAGGCAAGTTGGGTAACAAAGGGTCAGCTTTCTGGGATTGCTCCACCACACAGAGCAGGGCGTGTTGGGGGCAGGATATGGCGTCACCACCATGCGCTGCCTTGAAGGGCGGAGAGCCTAGGAGATTTGTGGTTATTGATGATGTGTGGTTTTTAAGTCACATTTTTGTTTTATGATGTAAGGAATAAAAATGTGGCTGAAACAGCATCGAAAGAGAAGGTGCCTCTGTGTATCTCTCATGCCCTGGCATGTCTCCCCTGCAGAGCCCAATGCGAATACAGAACGGGGAGAGAGAAGAGGGGAAGGTAAAACTTGGTAGAAAATAGTTTGAGGGAACGGACAACAGGAGGGGGAGGTGGTGGAATAGAATTAATTCAAGTAGTGGGGGGAGGGACCCCTAATATGCCGTTAGAGAACGTGGGAAGGATAGTAAGTGAAAGGGTGTACATACGGAAAATGTTGTCTGTGATCACACAGTGTACATTTGCATGTGTGCCACTCAATACCGTTGACGACGTTGGGGTGCTGTGGGCCCAAGGCTGCATGCTGAATGTGTTGATGCACCCCTGAGTGTCCTTGCGTGGCAGATAATGAAAGGATGAAAGGATGGGCTTTTGAACAGCGTAGTGTGTGGATGCACCCTGAGTGTCCTTGCGGTGGCAGATATTGAAATGATGGGGTTGCCTATAACCAGGGTTGTGTGAGAGGGGCCTGGCCACCTCCTTCATGGGGGTGGGGGGGGGTTACCCCATGTTGTCAGGTGTCCAAGAAAAAGCATTTTTCAAGAGGACAGTTTCCATGACTTATGAAACTGTGTGATCCGGACACGGTTCTTACTTGAGGCTCCTTAAAGCAAGTTGAGCTATGCCGCCTGATGGGTTTGCCACATGATTCTTCCATCTGCATTTGCTCTTGCATACTTATCTAATTGTGTTTGAAATCAGAATCGTTGTTGGTGTGTTACAAGGGATCAGATTCCATATGTTGTTAGGCTGATTGCCCCATAGGCTTTATACAGAGCATGGCAACAAACCAGACACAAATCCTCATTTTCTTTGACGGCGAAGTTTCAGCTCCCAGAAACCACAGAAAGGTAAAAGGTGCAGTTTGCATCATGATCATTCAGACATTAGTAGTTTTCTTTTAACCTTTGACAGATGTGCTGCAAACAATCTGTGAATCTTCATGGTTGTTCCCGGATCCTCTACCAGGTTCTGTGTATATGTAGAACTCCAGAGATTGACCTTGATGACATCGGTCAGTTAACACATGATAAATGTTGAATAACAGCCCAGTGCAACTTCACATGTGATGTTCTTCACTGCACGCAGGCTCTGTAGAATCAGATTTGTTGACTTCAGTCAGAGAGGAAGGAGCACACCGGTTTAAATGCCATGCCAGACCACCCGCACCATTTCACTGATCAGCTCATGAAGATTGCATGGCCACACTGTGGTGTGCAGCTAATAGCGCACACGGGCGAGTACCACTTACCCGCTTTGGACGTTTGGATGTTTGCATTTTGCTTCTGCCCGTGTGGATTCCAGTGATTACCTTGTGTTTGCAGCTGCTGCTGCATTGTGATTGACATTTCCTTGTTGGATTGCCCCGCCTTAGCCCGCCCCGGACCTGTGGGATTGGCTTGCCTGTACTTCCTGCCATCTACATATTGACCCTGCAGTTTAGTACTGCTTACCCGCTTTGCCGAGTGGCCGGCAGCCGGTGGCTAGTGCTTATTAAAAGCCTAAGAGGTCTTGTGTAGTTTTGTGTACCACTGTTTTGGTGCCTTTGTCTGTCTCTGATTTGTTTTAACTTACTTATTGATTGTAACAAAATGAATGTGCGAGGTCGACTCTACTCTTTGAAAACTGGCATGCTGCTGACCATAGAGGCATGTAATAACCCCGAGGGAATTCATATGATGCCCACAAAAAAAACGGTTGTTTCGCATAAATCAATCGTTCTTACCCCTCGTCCGCGTGGTGTGGGCAGCAGGCAGGTGGCCGCATTCAATCCTCAAGGTTTGTCTACTCCAAATCAAGCCAACAAAGAGAAAAGACAACTCTTGAACATCTCTAGCACTCACCCTGATAACAATGCAATAAGATCATTGTCAAACAGAGGGCATGTGGACAGTACAACAGTCCCACAAGTCCTCTCAGACAAAACCATGTTGAACTCTCCTTGTTACATCCCTCCCCGAAATCGCAGACTTCATACTCATAGTGATATATCTATGGTATCATCTACGGTTTCGTCAAGTGAGGATACTGACAAACAAGAAGTATCTCTGTATGCGAGTCAGTGCGAATCCCCTATATCTATTTGTGGTTCGCAGAACAATTCAAGAAATATATCCGACGGTGATATATCACTCGCTCAGTCAATATCGGCAGTTTCTTTTTTTCTGCCGACTCCTCGCCAGCCTATGGTGAGACCCGTACCTACTAATTATGATGGTCATCCTTTGTTATTACAGTCAGCTTTAACAGCTATTAACACCACTCCTTTGTCCATGTTCAAATTGTTTGAAACATTAGATGTTAAAATAACGAAACAAGAGTCTAAAATAGACAATTTGTCTCAATGGTTACAAAATATGAAGAAATGTGATATAAATTGTATACACAAGGTACCTGAACAAGAGTGTATTAAACCAAACACATGTCTGACTGTACATCGAGAGATTTCACTTGCGGCTTTGCCGCAATCTGCTCTACCAGAGATTCCTCATATTATCCCGAGAGCCGATGGTATGAATTCAAGCGGCCCCCCAATCGCCAACAACTCGTGGATCAGTGTGCACGAGTCTCAAATCACTGATCCCGTTTCAGCTGCTGCCCAAGTCTTGTTCCCTGGTCATGTTGAGATTGTTGCAAAAGATCCTGCCGTATCGCTGAAAAAAAGGAAGAGTGCAAAGTATTAGCAGCAAGGAAAACAAAGAACATGCCCCGCCAAAATCTCACACTCCTTTTTAAAAAAAAATTACAACTGTTAAAGCCAAGACAACAATTGTGCAAATATGTACTCAACCTGGTTCAAAGCAGAGCACAACAGTTCCATTGGAGTCTGATTGCTTACCACCCCCCCAACCAATTGTTTATGAGCCTCTTTATAACCTAGTTAAAGAGATTGCATGTGCAGATGGAGCGAATATGCAGGTGCTCTCTATGCCTCAGCCTTAACACCTGTATCTAGACCTTCAATGCCTCTTTGCCAAAATGAACCTGACCTACAGAGAACTGTAATGTTGAATGAAATGCGCAAAGCCCTAGATATCTATTTGGATGAACGTGGCTTTAACACGGTTGTTCAGCCAGATAAGTGTCTACCTGCTGCACCAGAGAAAAGTGTATCATGGTCTAGCTCAGTAGCCGAACGTGCACTTCCTAGTGATAGATCAGCCAATATCAAGCAGAACACAGTTTCACATGTAGCGAGAACTACTGTTCCAAATTCTAATTCTAGGTGGGAAGCTGATACAATCTCTTTGTCGAATACTAAGACTATTAACCAGAGTTCCAATGTATCTCGACATACTGTTCCTTTACATTCGGACTGCCATTCCCTAATCCTAAAATGCTGTGAGGGTCCCCATGCTTCATACAATCTTAACAGACAAAGAGTGCTGAACATATTCAGCGAAGTCGTGGAATTAGAGGACTTAGTGTCACACGACATCGCGCAAGTTGAGTATATATCAGATGTCACCACCTCGATTGTGAGGCTATGGATTCCCCCGGGTATAGTTCTAAATGCCATCTGGTTAGCTAAAATGGCTCTGTTTTATACTACTTGCACAGGACCTGGAACATACATCTAGGCGCGGTGAAACCCTCACTCATTCTAATTAGATATACACGAGCCGGTGTGAAAGGTCTCAAAGTGGTAATAATTAACCATTAAGTATCCCCCAGAAACCTCCATTTGAGATTGCATGTTGGAACACCCGAGGCCATAATCACCTGCAGTCCTCAATGAAACTCCTCTCTGAATCTTGTGCAGTAATCGCTTTACAAGAAACTTGGTACGTCGATCCTCCAACTTGGGATAATTTTGATATAGTTCTCCTTCTGGCGAAAGTTGGATTGCGTGGTCGACCTTCCTCAGGTCTATTAATAGCTGTCAACAAGAAATATGGTTTTAAGATCGAGGCTTGGGGAGATATCAATATTTTCATCCAGCTGGTAAAAATTACGTGTTAAATCATGTAATAGCATTCATTAATATTTATCGTAATCTGGCTGGTTTAACGGATGAAGCATTTTTCCAAGGTTTGACAATGTTACTAGATCTGATTGCATTAACCAACGATGTTACTGAAACCATCATAGCTGGCGATTTAAATCTAGATTGTTTATCTATCAGTACGAAAAACAAGACAAAGGCTGTCTCTAGTTGGTCTAACCTCATGAAGAATAGGAACTTCTGTATGGTGAATGGTGCAGTTGAGGGTGATATCCCTCCAAAACATACTTGGCAACGTGATCTAAGCAAAAGTATCATCGATTACATCTATGTTGAACATCACTTGCTTAGTAGAATTATGTGGTTTGAAATAATCCCACAATCACAAAGTGACCATTATCTTCTTTCCCTCCAATTTAATTGGTTGTCAGAACAAAATTCACCTGTTGAGAGGTCATCTCAACACCTAGAAGTTAACAACTCTAAAAATCGGTTGAAATGGTCCGATAGAAATTTACGGAAGATTTCCCAAGTAATAAATTGAGTGAGCAATTCTTCTAATTTGATTAATTACATTGGCCCTCATTACGACCCTGGCGGAATTCGCGGTGCTAAATGCACCGCGGAGCACGGCGGAAAGCTGCCGATAGCGCCATGGGGGTTGGCGGATTTTCCACCCCATGCCGACCTTGGCGGAGCGGTAAATCCCCAATCCCCATTTTGCCCTTCCCCATTCCCATTCTTGCCCCATAGGGTATAATGGGAGTGGGGAAGGCGTTAATTACGCCACCGTAAAGTACGGTGGCGTAATTAACAACGAGGTCCCTTAGCGCCATGGATTTCTCCGCCCGGTAAAACCAGGCGGAGAAAGGCTCCATGGCGCTACGGGAACTCGTAGTAGGGCGGACGGGTCCGCCACGATTACCGCTGGCGGTAACCCACTCCGCCAGGGTCGTAATGAGGGCCATTGACTTTCTGGAACCGTTTAAAAACACGGTTGTTCCTAACCCAAACAATAAATTGCATAGACATACCTTTGACCCAGAAATCAAACTGAGTAAATCCCAATATCATCGAGAGAGGAGACACATTATATCAATGGCCCTTACTAACCCATGCCAAGCACTAAGAACTGCTAAATGTCGATATCTAAACTGGATACGTGGCCGTCGCACCCTAGTTTTCCAACATGATAGTGAACATATGCTCAATACCATCCGATCCAAAAATTCATCTGAAATTTGGAGATTACTTAATTACCGTACGACCTTGCCTCATGTATATGTTCAAACTAACATGGTCTCGGAGGAAGTTTGGGTATCTCTCTACCTCAACCTACACAAGGACCTTAACTTTAGTGCTGACCAATACCAGCTGCAAACAACATCTGCTTGGAAGATTCCCTGCTCGCCCATGTTACTGGAAGAGCTGATAACAAAATTAGGCTCATCCCGAGCTGCCGGACCCGATGGCCTTCATAACATAACCTTCAAAGAAAACCTGAAGTATTGGGCGGTGACCCTTAATATTATCTTTCAGCAAGTGTTGGTTCAGTGCAAACTTCCATCATCCTGGACAAAATCGATTATAGTACCTATCTATAAAAAGGGCAAGCGCTCCAACCCGTGCAATTACTGACCCATTGCATTATCAGATGCTCCAAGGAAGCTGTTTGCAAAACTGGTCCTGGGAGAATTCAATGCTTGGACTAAAACGTGGGGAATGAGAGACCAACAAAAAACAGGTTTTGTGTTTGGCCTTGGCACGTGTGTTAAACTACTTTCACTAAATGCAATGAAAGCTCAATGTCAAATGCATAATCAATCTGTCTACTTCGCATTTGTAGACCTACACACTGCATTTGACTCTGTTTCTCATGCTCTTTTCATGGCTAAATTAAAAAGACACTGTTGTCTGGTAGTACATCAGAACATCATCCATACATTCCACGCAGACACATCAGTTCGCATACAACTAACCTTGGAAGGTCTTTTAACAGCTCCCATCAAGACAGCCCATGGCTTAAAGTAAGGCTGTTTACTAGCAGCAGCTATATTTAACTATTTTATACAAGATCTTAAGTATGCGTTCCAACACATATCATCTGACGCTCCGATTCTTAACGGAATTAAAATCACTAACCTGAATTATGCAGATGATATTGTGTTAATTTCAAAAACACTGATCAGTCTGCAGAATTTGCTTGAAGCATTCAATTCCTATCTCGTCATAAATCAGCTTGTGATTAACATCAGTAAGACACAGATTGTAACATATGTCGCAAATTGCAACCACATGAACAAATATAAGTGGACAATAAATCTAACGTCACTAGAAAAAGTGCACAAATATATCTACCTCGGAATGGTTTTTGAAGGTACCTTATCATCTAGTGGCCAAATGGAAGTCATGGAAGCGAAGTTTACAACAGCCATATCGCAAGCTAGAATAATCTTACACCGGTACTGCAAATTTATGCTAAAACCAGCAATCACTTTCTGGAATATGAAAGCAATTCCCACCATTCTATATGGCGTAGAAACATTACTAAATAGCAAATCCTTAAATCTGAACAGCTTAGAAGCTAAATATTGGAGAGCAATACTTGCTTTACCTCAGTGTGTACCTGGTGTATGCATGTGATATGAACTGGGGCTAATTTTGCTGAATGCTACTCTTCAATGGCTACGTTGTTCACAGATTCGCAAATGTTTGTTGTCAAATAACCAACCAAATATGTTACAGGTAATTGCAAATTAAATGCTTACATCAGAAAATAATTTTAAGAGAAGGTGGGTCAGTGCTAGCTTATCTTGCCTAGCAAATGCAAATGTTCCCATTCATTTGCTAATCACATATCCAGACAAAGCTAAACATGTAATATACAAACTTGACTGGATTGCTACAAGAGATTTCTGCTTAAAATATTGCCAAATCTGTAGATACCAATTTTGGCCAAAGGCAGTTAAAACTCCAGAAGCATATCTACTAAAATCTCCTTCTGTGGCATTTAGATCAGGTTTGCTGAGAGCGCGTCTTGATTTATGGCCCACTCGCCAAATACAAGCACGGAGGCACTTGATTCCAAAAGCCAGTGAGTTTTGTCGTTTTTGTTCAGAGCATAGTATTGCTGAATCATTGGAACACTTAGTATGCCATTGCACTGAGCTGAAGTCCTTAAGATCAGCACATTTTGCAAACGTAACCACTGTCTTGGAAGCGGTTAGCGAGGATGCCAGATGGACCTTCATACTGTGTTCAAATAGTTTTACCGTCCAGACTGCACTGATTAACTTTTTAACATCTCTTAAGTTAGAGAAACCTGAGTTGTAGTGGGCCCTCTCGAATAAGTCGTGAACAGGTTTTGTAATGCTGTCTGCAAATCAAGGCTGTTGAAATTGTTGTTTTATTACATAGATTGTAATATGCTTTTATGCTTAAGCCCATGAGGCTCACACCTTTTCGGTTGTTTTGTAGATTGTACATTAATGTAATGATTGTGTAATCATAGAGTAATAGTATGAATTGTAAATTGTAAATTGTAAATAATGACCAAATTATTCTTGAACTGTTTAAACATATTTTATTTTTTGTATATTGAAAAGCTGATTAAATTCAGCTAATACAATAAAAAAAAATGTGATATAGATTCTCCACTGCAAGTTGATGAGGAAACTGTACCTTGAGATGGTCTTCCTCAATTTAAGATAGGGAATTCTCCTTAACTCCAAGACAGGGATCTGCAACCTGCCTGCACTGTGGTGAGGGGCCTCCAACACAGAGGGCAATGTGGTGCTACGAAGGAAATTGTGCAACAGTGCAGGACCCAGAGTGAGCAACTGGTTAAAGAACTAATTATGGGACTGAAGCTGACAAGAGTTCACAATTGGGTCTGACAGCTGTCCCCCTAGAACTGGTGGCTGGAGCCTGGAGTGTATTAGGAACTTTCCCCCCAAACTTTTGAAAAAGATGGGGGCAGTAGGGGGTGCTGCTCCTAGTGATATTCGGAAGTGTGGACCCCCCACCACGCCCTGCATTGTCATAATCCTAGGTGTTGAAGGATGCACAAACTCAGCCTAAAATAAGCAGCCTTTTATGGTGTACCCTTTAACAGTCAGGATTATGACACAGAACTACCTGGAGAAGAAGGGAACGCATGTCTCAGGACTGTAGTGTTTGTATTTGAAATACCCTTTGGACTCCATCCCCCAGTTGGGGATGGATTACCCAATATAGAATATCGTAAGCAACCTGAACTGTATGGCTTGGAGTTTTACTCTTATCCTTTGAAAGGAATGAATTATTGAGGGTTGACCTTTACGCAGACCCTCACAAAGCTGTGGTACCTGTGAGCTGTAAGTGAGGACTGTGCAGGCTGAGCAGAGAAGGGACTGTTTAGGATTGGTTGCATCCTGGAGAGCTGTCAGTATGGGGTTGAGAAAATGCAAATTCCCTCATATGGAACACAAATCAATCATATCAGATCATTTTCACCCGTAGTGCATTGGTGTGTGGCTCTGATACAGAGATTAACTTCTAGCGAGGTCTAGTAAGTGGCATTGTGCATGCGTGGCTTTTTAGCTGAAACAGCAGATTCTACTTGGAAATGTGGATAGGCAGGACACCAACAGGGTTGTGTGCCATGAGAATCGAGGTGATGCTGGGGCTGCAGGAAGAAGTGGGAGGATCCCCTGGCTATTCTCACTACGTAATGAGTGGTGGGCAAGGGTTTGTGAAATTGTCTCCTTCGCAGCTCCTGCCCCTCCAAGGAAACAGAGTATTAGAGACACACCCATAGAGTGTTCACATCTGCATGTTGTGCTCTCTTCTCATGGGGGTTGAAATCAAATACAAAACCTCAGGAGAAAAGAGTGTGGACTGCAATAAGATGGTGAACTCAACCAGTCACCACACGAGTTCTCCACACTACTACAGCTGAGACTTTTTAGTCTTAGGGAGTGCTCCTTGAGAACTGGATCCATGTGTGGCTAGCAGAGAGATCACCACCCATGGGGAGAGACTAGCATACCCAAGACCCACCTCCGAATTATAAACCCAGGGTGGGGCCAATCAGGCAATCTGGCAGGCCATAGAAGAGATGTAAATCTGGGGAGAGGCCTCATGAAAGAAAGGGACTGTGACAGAAGGCTGTGGAAATTGAGAGGAGAAGCACGCTATAAAATGGCTGGTTTCATGTGCAAAAGGAGCCTGAGATAGGAGGTCAGAGGGGAGACCCAGGAGGCCGGGAATAGAGGGCCAAAGTAGCTGGAATAAGGCAGAGATAGGAGACTGGAGGAGAGGTCCCTGGGGCTGGCAAAATAAGACTCAGGGGCCTAAGGCTCAATAGGCTGGGAAAGGAGGAATCAGGAGGCTGGAGAGAGGAGTAATTGGGAGGCTGGGGAGAGGACGACTCATGAGGATGGAGAGAGGTTGACAAAGACTACTGGGGAGGTCGGTATGTATGAGTTTGGTGTGAGGAGGTAAAAGGCTGAAGGGGAGAGATAAATGACTTTAGAGATGAAGAGCCAGAAGGCTTCTGAGAGGTGGGCAGATGAGGTTTCGTACAGGAGCACCAAAGAGTCTGGGAAATTTAGTTCCCAGGGGTCTGAGGAGAAGATTTCCCAGGAGACTGCAAAGAGGATTAGCCAGGAGGAGGGAGGGAGGGAGAGAGGGAGAGAGGGAGAGAGGGAGAGAGAGAGGGAGAGAGGGAGAGAGGGAGAGGGAGGGAGAGGGAGAGGGAGAGGGAGAGGGAGAGGGAGGGAGGGAGGGAGAGAGAGAGGGAGGGAGAGGGCGAGAGAGAGAGAGAGAGAGAGAGAGAGAGAGGTTTCGAGAGGTTTCTCTGGAAGAAGAAGTGGCAAGAGGAACTAAATAGGAGGTAATGAGGAGAGTGAAGGAGGTTGTGAAAGAAACTAAGTAGACGAAGACAAGAGGTGTTGGGAGAAGGTAATGAGAGATGTCACGGTAGGCGGGATTAAGAGAATCTAAAAAGGTGATGTTGAGGTGAGCCACCAAAGAGGTAGTGAAGAAGCAGCAACAAAGGGGTTGTTAAGAAAGAGATCTGTGAACGGAAAGTGTTGAAGAGAAAAGGTGAGGAGGAAGTGCGGAGAAGAAGTGAAAGGGAAAACGGGGAAGGAAGAGCCAAAGAAAGCAAGTGTGAGGCAACATATACCCCACACGTACAGAGTGCATGAGTAAAGTGGATGATGGAGAAACAAGCATGTGGCAGAAGTACAAGAGAAGAGCTCAAAGAAGAGGAAAAGATGTTAGGGGAAAGGTTTCTAAGTACAATATTGAAACAAGATGTCAACAAGGAGAGGAGGTTGGAGTTGGAGTGCCACCTACTCATGCTGTTGGGGGAGATGGGTAGCTAGCACCTATAGAAAGACTAGGGTGGCCTGATGGCTTCTTATGACTCTGGGATTGAAGTTAAGGATAGCTCCAGCATGGTGCACGCTACAAAACAACCTTCAGGATTCAGTGCATATATAAGACCCAGGACGAGGAGAAACCCTTTGCACAAACACCCAACCTGCACAACAAAAATGTTAAGGAGGGTGTGAATTCTACACACTGATATTTTACCGAATTAAAGATGTTAAGGTGCAGAGACCACAAGAAGCAACGAGAGACATCATGAGAGAGATTGTTTTTTTATTTGGAGGTATTTGTTTTTATTGGGATCAAATTGCACACATTCACCACAACTGTTTTGCTGCGTTAAGTCACCAATACAGGCCAGGACCCAGACTTAAGAATCCACTAACGTTTACTTTGAACGCTTTTGAACATCCCATTGGGACTCAAACATCTGTATTTACCCTGCAATCTGACTCCATCCACATTAACATGTATCCTGACACAGATTGGGGTTTTTAATGCATATTCCTGTCCCTAGAAGAGCTGATTTGCTCTTCCCCCCTCTATGGTACACTTAGTAAAGAAGCGTTAACTGATTTGTTTGTGGCTGGCCTGTGTTTGAACCCACCTGGCTTTAATAGGGTGTCTTTATTATGGCGTTTTAAGAGGTAAAAGTAACAAGATGTTTAAATGGTCAAAGGGTGTTGGTTGTAGCTTACATTCAAATTGCCCCCATGTGTTCTATGTACAGTGGACAGTCTCTTCAAATCCTCAAAACATCCTCTGTTTTCCCGCATTTTGGGCACTTTCAGCAGGGTTCATAGAAGACTCAATGGCATTGACTCTGTATGTTTTGCTTGTCTCATTCACGGTGGGAGCCTAGCAGAATTTCATTGTGTAATGACATCTATTATCTATCATTATGAAGTGTCACAGAGAGGCTGTCATGACGATGTGCTTGTTCTGAAAACACGTTTCTAGCACCCTTTCCAGAGAGCTGCTTAACTGTTCAGTGAATAAAAGGAGGGTGGAATTTTGTGTCAATAATCCCAAACGTTGTCAATTACTGTCTGACATCTGATGTGGAATGGAACCCTTATCCCAGCATTTATTTGTGCGCTTTAGTGTCACTATGTGCTGCAAGTTGCAGGGAGTGCAGCATGTTTACGAATCTGTGTTTACCAGGGATTTGGCTGAAATTAGGCTAATTGGTGAATTTGAAATATTACTTTTGATACCTTTTGATATTTGAAATTCGTTTTGGAATGCAACCGGTATTGCAGTTCTGATATATTTCCTTGAGGTTATAACCTGCATTGTTATTTTAATAAAGTACCAAGGGCACTCAGATTTGGAAGCCTGTCATCTCTGTGGTGGTGTTCACTGCAATTGCTTTGTTTCACCTTCAGGCTGTGCTGCATAAGGGAATACCAAAGATAAATGGGGACTGCCTCAAGTTTAAAGAGGACAGCTGCAAGAATTATGAATTGCTTTTTTTATGACTTGTGCTTCTCAACAGCTACCATAACAAGGGTGTGCCTGTGGGGTGCAAGTATGTACCTGTTCCCTTCAAAGACAGCACCCAGCAAATGGCATACCATTTCACACATACTAGGAATACTCATTTGGACTGGCCCAAAGACTGGGGTTGGAACAATTATCAATTGACATCTACAAATACTGAAAGCCCCAGTGTAAAAACACAATGGGCCTCATTATGAGATGGGTGGTAGCCATGGAGCTATTAGCTCCATGGCTGCCTCCCATACCGTGCCCGTGTCCGGTCTCGTTAAATGTGAACTTACCGGTGTAATCCGACCCTGGCGGGACCGGTAAGTCCCTATTGAACAGACCATTCCCCATTCCCATTTGAGCCCCCATAGGGCTCAATGGGAATGGGCGAGCGCTAATAACGGGCATGCGACTTGCAAGCCCGTTATTAGCGCCCTGGTCCCTTAGTGGGACTCGTAAGGGATGTGTGGTCAGACCACACGTTCCTTACGGTCCCGGCCAAGGGACCTTGGAATAGGGCAGTAAGGGATTACCGGCACCGGTCTCCTTACCGGTGCCCGGTATCCCTTACCGCCCAGGTCATAATGACCCACATTGTTTTATTGAGTAATGTGCCTGCAGCACTGGAGCCATATAATTGATAGCAGTATACAAACCCAAAGCACTGGCGAGATACAGAGCAGCATGGCATATCAACAGATGCTGCTTAATGTCCTGCAGATCATGGAACTGCACATCCAAAGATACAAAGGGCCAAGTGAGTAAAAATGCAATTGGGCAATCAAGAGAGCATGGCTTGTGTTACAGAATTATAAAAGACATGTGAATTATTTTTCAATTTCGTAGTGTATTGCCATGTTTTGAATGGTGTCCCTATGCAATTTCCCGCTGGACCTCAAAATAATGTGTTTTTTTTTCTCCAGCAACTGTTGGTTTATTGTACAGTTTGTATAGCAATGTGGTACACTTTAAATATGATACAATAGAGTGTACATATAGGATTAAACAACATTCTTCAATGTGGCTGTGGGAATGTTAAATTATTTTTGATATTCTAGTTAACTGAACACCAGGTTTAAACTGTACATACCCTAGGATGTGTCTGTTATCTGACATTCCCGTCTTGTGGTGGGAGGCTCACTTATCACATCAGTACAACATACTAAATTCCCAGAACAAAATGCCCTGTGAACACAACCTCTGAATGCATGAATGAATGCATGAATGAATGAACGAATGATTGAATGAATAAGCCCACCTAAAGTCCTTCTAAAAAAAGGTATTCTTATAAATACAAGTTAAAATGCCATTAGAAGTCAAAATAGATATGCTGGCAGATAAGCATCATATCACCCCCATTACAACCTGCTTTGTTCTACCTGTGCTGAGCTTCAATCAGATATTATTTCACTTAATGTGTCACTTATAACATTACTTAAGACAATAAACCGACCAGATGGTTGGACTAATGAATATTCAAATAATGGAGCCCTGTGTTGCTGAGTACAGACTTAGACATGTAAGCATTTAATTAATTTAAAAGCGCATAGTATTTTTGCAGTGACAAATTATTAATTATTTATATTATTACCAATTCATAACTTTATGAATAAATAAGGCACTCAGTCAAGCGTTCTGTAAATAGATGAACTAGCTACCCACAGCAGCCACGAGTTAGGCATATCGCCGCATGGAATCGGGTTTATACATTTTCGCTTCTGAATAAAGCAAAATGAAATTAAAATAGCCGTGTACAGTGTGGCATGCACTATTACCTAAATGGATGAAAGACAAGTTCTTCCCATTTCTGCACACACTGCCCCAGAATATGGGAACGGATAGATGTGGTTTCTATGTTGGACCCTGCCTTCCCTCTGAATGTCTCGGGAGGATAGCTCAGGGGCAACGAGTGTGCCTTGGAAGCAAGAAGATACGGAACAACACAGGTTCAATCCCCAGATCCGCACTTAGAAACCTTGCGTTATAAGTAACCAATCATATCTTATCACTATCATATAATTTTTTAACAGTGTGTGCAAGTGGCCGGATTCAGTTTTTAGTTATTCTGTGTGAAGTGCTGCCCCAATGACTTCCCTTGTGGTTTTACAGCAACCCATACGCATGGTTCATCTGGGCATGATGTTGGTGTTATGGCTAGTGTTTTTTCTGGATGCCACAAAATAATGTGAAGTGCTTTCTGATCTTCAACAGGAAGTCTGTGTGTTGAAGATACTGTACACAGGGGATGGGGCAAGCTTATATTACTAATACAGCCTCTGCCTCTGCTGTGTCATTGTCATCATCAGCCTTCTCATTATCATGGTTTTCATGAAGCATCAGATGTTCCTGTCTGAACGCTAATGGATTGTGATTGTTGTCTTGATCATAATATTTCTCATTGTATCGTTATTGTATGACTTATTAGTGGACAGGGGCAGTGTGGAGACCTGTAATTTTCAATGCCCCACTGTTTAAATACAGGGTTTGTGTGTTTAATCTTTCATCTTCAGTATATAAGATCTGCACACCTCCTTCATCTGTCCCCACATTTAACTGGATACTCAACCTCATCTCTCAGTCTTGGTGGATGTCCATCATCATCGTGAAATACCCATACATATAATGCATATACTTCTACTGCTGTATGTACTGCTCCATCCTGAATTGAGCCAAGGAATGTGGAACACCAGTTGGATATTCGCTTCAATTGATCATATGCCGTACAGGCATCCCTAGTACATACAGCTGGTGCTTTTGCAGAATTAAGAAGACCATGAGCAGCACACCTCGTTCCTCTGTCTCTTTTGCTTGCTGACATTTTCTTACATATATGCTGATTTTTTACTGACTATTGACACTGCCTTCCAGAATCTTTGGTGCTCGTTCCACTATAATCAGGTGAGTGGGACTCTCCCCAAAGTCACCATTAGGAACTTCCTACGCCTCCTGCTCAACCACCTCGTTTTCGTCTTCTACTCACTTCAAGATATGGGCACTGACTGGTGTGTGTCTCATGCTTCCGGATTCTCTGCTGTTCCCTTGCAATGAAATCAGATGAGTATGACTCTCCCACATGCTGTGCACAAGGAAGCCAATTGCTGCATGCATGTGTCTCTTGCAGTCACTCAAGCTGCTCTCCCTCTCAGGGATTCCCTCTCCTTTAACTCTCTCAAGGTGACACTTGTGCGTTTCACCCACTTCAAACAACTGAATATGTCTCAGCGCACTGTGCACAGAAACAACCCTAAAGCTAACTGTAACTAGAACACTCACCTCTGCATACCATTCGTCCAACTAAAGTCTCCTATCTCCAGTATATTAACCCTTACATAACTGTCCTGAGTCTGCCACCAAGAAGGACCCCGCCATCTCTCTGGTAGCTGCCAGAAACTGAAAAGTATTTCTAGCCCTGTTTTCCCCAATAAGCCATGTGGTTAAACTTCAGACAAACATTTTTAAAAGTGTGTAATAAGTTCTCCCCGGTTGAATAAACTGCAATTCAGGTCACTTACGGTTCTACCAACCAGGTTCATCCAGACCTACATATACCACCTGGTATCACAGATGTGAGAACCTGTCCATTCTTTCTTTTTTTGGTGCATTATTTTGCACTGCAACAGTGACTGTTAACTAGAAATATCAACTTCACGGCTTGTTTTTTGCATGATTATGTATGTCCAAGTGAAACCCTATAGGGGGTTGACAATGACCAAAATGCTAGATTATGAGCACACTTGATACGATAGTGTGGACTCATTGGAAGTTAGAGCTGAACATTAGGCCACCATCCCTTAGAAAAGGGGGCGTAGCAGCTTCTCTGAACCATGTGGTTCAGTAACGTTACAGTTTTATATCATTAACATGCAGACATTAAAGGTATGATAGCTTGCCTACCTGTACGTTGATGCCAGTTTCCTTCATGAAAAGAGTCATCCTACACTGTGTTCTTGGATTCCAGAATGAGAAAGGCATGCTGAAGGGCATGCAAGGTACACCCTAGGAATGTTGCTAAACATCCCAGTGATAGTTTGTGCATTTACAGTAAACACTATCAATGGCAGGGCTAGTGGGAAGCACACGGATTCTGACACAAGAATGCGGTTCTTAAAGAGATTCACTTTTCATTCCACAAAAAAACGGAAGCTGTTTCATCACCAAATAATAATGAACAAAGGGAAGATATCTTGCTAACAAGTTCTTGACTTGAGCCCATCCTGTACACACTTCAGAGACAGCATTGGGTTGCTGGTTTTCTGGGTTCCTGAACATGTTGCCACCGAGTTTATAGCTAAGGATATCCATGGCCAACACGTCACAGGTTTGGCAAATGCTTTAGTTAGTTTTCCTCAGAAGTATTCCACTCTCCCAGGATTCTAGATCTGGGCTTGTGGGGGAACAGGGTGGCTTACCTGTTCACCTTCCTCTCCTAGACCTTGGTGCATGGACTATTCAATTCTGGCTACTCCTGCTCCTTGCATACTTTCTACCATCTCTGAAACCTGACCGGGACATATTGGGCCCAGCAGAACCTCCCTAATCATTATGCCTAGTAGGGGTGTCTTGTGTCTTTCATTCTCCTCTGGTCTTGTAACTCTATTTCACCCTATAGCTTTCCCCATCCTCTGCCTCAAGAGGTCAAGTGTTTTCTCTCTCTCTCCCACCTCCTCCAGGACTATGGGGGGAGTGAAAATGGCCAATTGTGAACCACAGGATAAATGTCCGATTCCTGCAGAATTTCGGACTATCTGCTAATTTTGCCCTCGGAGCGGAACGGAGCGGAGCGGAATTGACCGTGTGGGGCTTTTTTCCCACCAGAAATGTTTATTGCAATATCTTCTTTCTTAAAAACAAAAAATGGGCTGAAAAGGGTTGTTTCACCCCTTCAAATATTATTTTTCAATGTTTTTTGTGTGTGTATGTTTTTAGGTCGCACAGATATGATATTTTGGCAAAAATGAAATTTCAACCAGAAAACCCCACTCCCCCCATCAAACTGCAGGAAAAAAGGTGGACAATCCCACCTATGAAACTGAATTTCACTTATTCTGTTTCACTCACCCCATTCAGGACTCCTCTCCAGATAATGGCACTTTCCCTACAGCTTCATCAGTACAACTTTCTCTGGACGGTAATTCTCTCCCTAGACTCTCCTGTGTATAACTCTCCTCTGATGGTAACTCTTGCCCAGTGTAACTTCCTCACTGTGACTACCAACAATCTCTCTGCCCTTCTTGCCATAGACCTCTTGATCACCGGCTGTTTCACGAATACCCAACACTCTTAGACTAAGCAAGCTGGCTTTTATAGTATGGTCTCTATTTTTTTTTTAAAATAATTTTATTAATTTTAGTCAAACAACAAATAACAAACCAAACTCAACTTACAGTGGGTACATAACTTGCTCTTAAATACACATACATTGTTACATTTTCGCCCACTGTATTTCCCGTCCCTCCCCCCTCCCGAGCCTACTTTCTCCCATTGTTAGTCTCCACCTCTTGTGGTGGGGAGTCCTCTTCCGCCACGCTTATTGAGTCATCATCGCTTGGTCCATCATACGAAGGCCCAAATAGTTCTGCTATTAGTTGTCTCCAACCTGCTAGGGCTCCAGCTTTGCCCTCTATGTCCCCTCTACATGCTTCCTGCCATGCCACTGTTTCTGCCTTAGTATGGTCACTAGTTCCCTCGTTTTAGCTGGGCTGTGATCTGGCAAAGTATTTGTGGTCATGTGGGCTGAAAGTGAGTTAGTCTGAGATCATATCAAGGACTTCCTCCATCTTGGATTACTGTTCTGCACATGTATGCAGTCTCCTCCCATCCCCTTTGGAGTCCTGCTGACACAATATGTGGTGAACTGGATCTCTGTTCTTTCCACATATAAACAAAATTCTGAAAATCCTTTGCTGAGCATGTGAAGGTGCTTGCTCTGAATGAAAAACATTTGTTATAGAGAAATGGCAACTTTATGTTTGAGTACAAACTTTTATCCATACCCAATCAGGTCTTACAGGAGTCCTGGAGTCTGCTTCTTTCAGATGCATTACTAAAGAAATACATGTTTCCCCAATGGTCAGCAACTTCACATTGTTGAAATTTGGTCCTATAAGGGGAAAGACATTAAATCCTAAACTGAGTGTTTTGATGTTACTGGAAGGGGGGACCGCTCTCTAGGAGTACCATGATTATCATTAGGCTCAAGGGTTGTGTATCTAACCATTTTACCATGGTTGTCATTGGTGTTTGTGGGAATGCACCTGGGATTGCCCCCTGTCTTATTGCAGGGATCCAGTGTGAGTGATCTGGGGATCCACTATATTCCTCCTCTAGGTCCAGCATCCACTAACTTGGAGCAGCCCCCGTCAATTTGGACTACCCCACTGTTGGTCCCTAAGGTTAGCAATGGGACTGTGTCACAACACATTAATCCATTTCACAATAATAGCAGGCATCTGCCATTCCACTGCTCCCCTTCCTTTGAGCCTACCTCCTAATTGGGACTGGAAACCCTTTGTGCTCTCTCAGATGAACTAACTTTGGATCAACCAATTGTACTTCTTCTCAAGCTCTATCCTGTTCGCCCGATCAAGTAGCACGTTTTAGGAAGATTCTTACACCAACAATTACATAGACACTTGACACACACACCTGGACTTGGCTTTCCTGGCCTTAATAACATCGCCTCTTTTGTCCCTCTAGGATCATAAGTGCCTACAAAAGACCTCCTCATTGTAAGGATGTCATTTGTTGAGAGGAGAGAAATAGCCTACCCTTTTCTAATCCAAACAGAAATGTCAATACTTAATTCACTCACTCCTGTGGTACCTTTTATTTTACAACACCTTAAGGAAATCTTGTGGGACTATGCAGCAGATTACTATCTCTATTATAACTGCAGGGTTAGTTCTGGTGCAAGAACAGGGGCAGCGTAAGCAAGACCACGCAGAGCAGCAGATGTTTGAATCCTGGATCCATGCTTAGAAACCAAACTCGTATCGGTATTAAGCACGTTATAAAAACACAAAAAAAGTTCAGCCAGATCAAGAACTGGGAATCATTTGGAAAGCATTTGCCCTGGGCAAGAGACAATGTGCTGAAACCTGCAAACCCTTTTGGTTGATAAGAAGAGATCCAATCCAAATCCTATTTTTACTAGCGCTCCACTAGTTCCTGTTTTTCTTCTTGGTGGAAGGATGTAGCACCAGTTCCCACAGGACACTCTTGCCAACAGATGTTCAGAATTGCACAGCTGATCCTATTGTGAAAATCCCTGGTCACCCTGCAATGACTAGCAATTTTATGAGCCCCGGTTTGGTCAAAACGGGAGATATGAGTCTGGCCCAAATAACAATTTTGTGCATCAGCTTGTGACCTTCTCTATGATGCTCTGGCTAGGCTGGCACAACTTATTACCCAAACAAACCGCAGTGCCACACTATTCACATCAATGCCAATATGTAGTAATTGTTTGACTCAAAGACAACCCATTATCCAGGGAACCAATGCAGGCACACTTGCTACTAGAAACCACAGACCACTGTGCTAATATTTCTCCTGCTAACAATACAGAAACTGTAACATCCAACATCGAAAGCCTTCAGGATCCACCAGCTCCTAGACATCCAATACCTCAAGGTACTTTAAGGATAGTGTTTGTCTGACCTCTTGAAGCTGATTGGGACTAACCACTCTTGAAGCCGGAGCCACCTTACCCTTCTGTGTTCTTTTAATGAAGCAATCATTCTCTTTGACTTTACCCCTTGAATATATTCTGAGTGTCAACAGAGAACCAACCTTTAAAATAAATGCTCGTTCAGCAGTCCAGCCAATCCCCCCTTTTCTGGACTGTTTCACACACCTTTTGGCTACCTTCAGACCTATACTTGCAAAGTAAAAGGACAAAGAATAACATTACGCCCATTAACACTAATGGGACATCACTTAGGTACCCACATTTAGTGGTAAAAAAAGCATTACAGTGGTCATCAGTCTTTCGGAAACTATGACTTCAACTGCAGCAATATAATGAATCAACTTGTAAGGATTAAGACCTATGCCCTGCAAAAAATATGGCATTTAATCATTTCACGATCCCTACTGTTGTGTGGTGGTCTAGTGTTTTGTTCTGGCGTGAGCGTCATGACTGTGTCATGACGCTCTCCTAATAAAAGGGGCTCGGCTGGAGCTGCGAGGGCAGAGCAGCAGAGCCCCAGGAAGTGGCAACTCGTGTCTGTGCCTTTGTGGGTTGTGGGCCTGCCACGTGGTCATGGCCTAGTGTGCAGCGCGGCCCGAGTGCCCTCGGAGCCGTGGCTGCTGGAGACTGGGGGTGACACCCCCACATCGATGACACCAGGCGCCGTAGGGTGTTCCCCTACCCAAGATTCTTCGGCTGCCCCCCGGCGTGTCTTTCCTTGTCGGGTGATCCCGGCAGCACCGGTGGGTTGCCCCGGGGACCGGAGGCAGCACACAACACCTACCTCATATAAAAAGTAAAGATACTCACATAAATATCGAAAAAGGTGAACCCCTGACAGACGTGTCTATAAACACTGCCATAACCGGCATGACTCTCCAGCATATGTTTACCTATGTGTAATGATATGTATGGGATACCTTGACTCTGACAAGGGGAGCCAAATTGGCAGGTAGTGCTGCTTTCCTAAATTCACTTAAATGGGTAGAAGTGTCTGCGGTGGTAATCTGGTTGTCCCCTTCCCTGAGATGGGGACTATTTGAGGGTGACCTGAAGATCCACATTGTACCACCCCCAGGTCCATCGTCCACTAACTTGGGGATGCGACTTGCCCAAGAGGTCACCACTAAAGTTTTCCCTAGAGTTAAACAAACTATATAAAGAAACAGTTACGCTACGGTAACAAGCCGATTGGCTTGCGAGAAGTTTAAACAAACAACAACGCTTGTGTAAAAGATGACACACCAGGCAGGCAAAGTCAGTCTACTTCATGTAAATATTATTGAACGACTGAAAAAATCTTGACAATTATGTTTGGTTACAAGTTGTGTTTATTTTTACTCTTTCTCTAAAACTGTGTATCTGAATATGTGGCCCTGGTTCAAAATGCATTGCTCTTGTTAAAGTGGCCTGTGTTTTTGTAATAAATACTAATTATATGGATTTTTTGTTGAAATTTCTTCAAAGTTTGTGTGAAGAAATAGAGAATATACCATCAAACTAAATGCTGAATGTTTTTTTTAAACAAATGTATGAATTGTGTGTATAAGCGTACGTTAGCTACTCACAAGAGGTCCTTCAAAACCTCTGTGTGAATAGTGTGTTTGGGGGACAACATTTACATGAAGTGGATATCTGACCGGTGGCTTACGGAGGCACACATATTGACCTGATTGGATGTCGAAAGTTAACTTACATTTTAAAGGTCGATCAGCAAGGGCGACACAGACGGGCGACTTGGTCCTGTTCAGTGGGCATATCAAAAAAAGCTAGAAGACAATTGAACCCCAGTGCGGAAGAAACAGTCTTGAAGCCCGATCCATGGAATTTCTTTCACATTACTAAAAATGGACTTTGCTCTGCCGACACAAACCCGGATTTATGGAACTGTGCAGTCATTTTTGCTGTACAAAATGACTTTGCACTGCAAAAATACACTTTGGCCAGTTCCATGAATCAGTATTTGTGTCAGCAGTTCAAAGTCACTTTGAACCGTGAAAAATATGCCATGCATCGGATCCTAGATGTGTTCTGACCGAGAGGCGATAGAGGTGAAAATATTCTCACCCTGGCTGTGTTACCTCAAAAGATGTGTGCATAGAATGAGATTCCACACCAATAGCACAAAAGTTGTGAGACATGCCAGTCACCATGAAGAATAAAGTAAAGAATCCATTGGAGGAATTGGATAGGCGAGACATAGCAGAAAGAATTGAATCAGCGGATTGGGTATCCCCGCTAATGGGGGTGAGGTGGTCTACTGGGAAACTGCACATTTATGTAGACTTTTGAGCACACAACAGATACATTATACATGACCGCCACTCACTACCCAATATACACGTTATGTTATCAACTATTGGTCGAGCAAAGAGGTGTTCGACACTAGACCTCACAGCTGCATACCATCAAATTAAATGACATGATACTTGCAAAGAATAAACAGCGTTCGTAACGCTGAAAGGGTTGTATCAATATGTGACAATGTTGTTTGTCTGGTGTCTGTGTTTCTGAATGTCATGGATCATTTCTTTAATGGTGAAGCAGTGCTGTTTTTTTCAGGATGATAAACTCTTATGTGGCAATATAACGGAGGAACACAATGACAGACTCAGGAGAGTATTAACTATATAAGCAAAATCTGTCCTCACACTGAGTAAGGAGAAGTGCAAGTTGGAGAGAGACCATAAAAAAGTATATGGGCCATGTAATTACATAAAAGGGTGTACAGAACCAAATAAAGACCTCATTGATGCCATTGAAATAGACTCTGCAGCTAGATAGCAAGAAAATAATATTAAAGACCTGCTGCAGGATGGTGGAGTACTGTTCCAAATGTGTACAGAACTTTGCAGACAAAACCAAAGCTTCTTGAGCACTAATGAAACAAGGGGTCAGGTTTGCTTTGAAGTAATGATTGTAATGAAAGGTTGAAATCCTTGAAAACAGCCCTAAGTATGGTGTCTGCTCTGGATAATTACAAGCAGGAAAGGAGGACCATTATGGTAACGATTGCCAGCAACATCAGCCTAGGCTCTTCATTGACTCAAATGGAAGGCGGTGAAGAATATACTATTGCATGAGCCCCAAGAATTTCTAAAAAGGGGCTGGGAAGACTTATTCCACAATACCGAAATAATAATTGCCAATAAAGTGGGCCGCACAAAGGTTCAGGTCTTTCAACAAGAAGGTATGAACTTCATAATATATGCAGAATTCAACCCCGCCACTCTCCTCGGCATACCGTTCGAGGTGCATACTGACATAAGTCATTGAGAGATATCATGGCATCCAAAGGTATGGATAAAGTCTTGAATCAGATCAGATGATGCATAGTAGAATTGCAAATACATGCAATGGTAAACATATACATACCTGGCGTGTGCACCCTTACCATGGGCTGTGTGTCACATCTAACAGAAAAGGAAGAACAAGGCAAGGAAGATGAAGGTGACCAAGTCATATTGATAGAGGCACAAGCCATACTGGAAACGGAGTGGCATGAAGTTATGACAAATGATAAACAAATACTTTTGATAAAGGAAGCAATAATGAGCAATAGATGGGGCAACATGAGGGTGATGGAAGCATGGATTTAGGCTACATAGCAGAATAAGGACAAAATATGCCTAGAGGGAGAAGTTGTGAAAAGCGGGTACAGGATAATACCACCAAAGAGGTTAAGGGAAAACATTATTGGGCTGGCTCACGAGGGTCACCAAGGAACCACAATGACCAAGCAACACATAAGAAGTGACTACTGGTGACTGGCACTATGTCAACAAGTGGAGAAGATTATCAGAGAGAATGAGAAGGATTGTGTAAGCCACAAATGTCCTATGATCATGCATGAACCCCCAGTAGTGCATGGGACAAGATAGGAGTAGACATAATGGGAACAATACAATGGGAAGGCCAGGCAATTATTGTGTGGTTGTGATTGATCTATTAACAAGATGGGCCAAGGTGTTGATCACAACTAATGTGACATCAAGAAGGATTATTCAGTTTTCAAAAAGTATTTTTTGGAGGGAAGGGTACCACAGAGAAATTTTAATGGACAACGTGGTGAACTTCAAAACCAAAGAGATGCAAGACTTTGCTTGGGAAGAGAGACAGAGCGAGAGAGAGAGAGAGAGACACCGGGGGGCGGAGGAGCAGAAGGCCGGGAATGTGCAGCTTCTTTAGCAAGAAAAATACATAATTAATAAGTACATGTTTCCCACCCACCATATATCTGCCCCTTCACTTTACCATGGTTGGGGATTATGTACCTGGATGAATGCCCAGCACCATGGCTGTCCATGCCTGTGTTATTTGTCAAGCAAAGTTATTCCATTATCAATATGTTTTGAGAAGGTGTTAGTATTTTATTTACTGTAATTGTAGCAATACAAAGTGAGTCTACATATGTGTAGCAACAAGTAGGAACATCTTTAGGATTCAAAGATCATATTTAATCTCTTTAGGGGACTTTCTTACAGAGCATGCTTAAAAAGTGGGTTTGTTCAACACAAAATGTGTTCTTCCAAATCTTTCTTCTGACAAAATCTAAAAAAATCAGACTTCATCTTTGCAGGTGGCATTATATCCATCGTGGGTACTATTTCCAGCTTGGGCCTTTCACCAAAAGAAGTGCGCGATTCTGGCCATTTCACTGTCTCTCACTGCGCAGAAACATATTCTTCATTTTTTTTATTTTTTTTCATTTTTTTTTATTTGGCAATTAGTTTGAAACCAAACCTTTACCATTAGACCATATATACATTTATAGTCCAAAGAGTAAAGATTAAAAAACTTCAAAACAAAGATATGAAAACAGAGTACAAAAAGTATTCATAACTGATTTTAAAAGAACCAGCCTTATTGTCCTGGCGCGGGCGTAGTGCAATCATGCTCTACGGTTTCACATCATACATTCTCACTAGAGCAGCTGCTGGTTTTTATTGAGCGTTCCCTTGATACACCAGTCATACTTTGTGGCCCTCTATGGTTTCAAAGATAGTTTTTAGAAAAGCAAGTAAAGTCGATGTCAGTGATAATTTTGTCCCTGTTGTCAGTGTATACCACAATGCATCAGCGTCCAATGATGTGAAGTCCATAGAGAATCTTCCCAGCAGTCGAGTGCGCTGGTCCCTTAAGGCTTTACAGAACATCACTAAGTGGTTAAGAGTTTCGTTATCCGCGCCACACAATCTACATTTCAAATTTCTCCCAGCAGTTGGCTTCCTAACTTCTGTGACTACTCTTGTGGGTAGGAGATTAAGTCTGAAGCAAAGAAATTGATGTCTGAAGTGTGCACTGGGAATTTAGTCAGATATATTGATAGTCGGCCTCTTTCTGTGATTTCAGGAATAGGCCTTCCATAGATTTTGCATTTGCTCCTTGCCTCCAATGAGGAAATACAATCTAGGGCCGTATGTTTTTTCTTCACTAGTGTTGGATTTTCCAGCAGGACATGTGCAGTGGCCGTGATGTTCTCCAGATGTAGAATACATGTTCTACTCCATTCGTCTAGAAGCATCTCTGTGTGACACTTGTAGACCTTTCTCAGTGTTGCAAAGCTGCCTTCTCCTACAGCACTCAGGCATTTACTGAAAAAGGCCAAAGACTTCCACACCACATCCACATTCAATGAATTAAGGCCTAGTTCTACTCATATGGCTTGAACTGGCATGGCGTTAGGCAGGCTGAGGACCTGCCACCAAAAGAGCCCTTCAATTTTGGCTCTGAACTTCACAGTGTACAGCCTGCTGCTGAAGTAAGTACACAGCACCTAAATCCATAACAATTGATTTTCTTGTAATCTGGTGTCAGCTGGTGTCCTCTGTTTTATGTACACTATATGCGCCCTGCAAATAGCTCTGGTGCTCGATTGATTGAAGCATTTATAAACGGGCACACAACAAACCAGACTGAATCCTGGCACAGGTGTAATGTGTCATCAAACAGAATGTGGAGATCAATCACATGACAGCAGTAATACTGACGTCACAACAAGAGAACACATTTAAAAAGATGAGTTTTTAAGCCTGCTCGGAATGTTAAAAGCGAGTTCATTTTCCGTAGGATCGAGGGAAGACCGTTCCACAATCTGGGCCTAAAAACTGAGAATCAACAATGTCCCCTAGGGACACATTTTGTCCGGGGGATAGTAAGTAAAGATATATGTTCCGACGTTAGGGCCTGAACAAAATGGTATAAATCCAATTTGTAGCTTGGTGCCAAACCGTTAACGCATTTAAACACCAGACAGCCAATCTTGAACTTTACACAATCCTCAAATGCTAACCAATGGAGGGAGCGGCAGAGGCCTAAGGTGAGGTTGGAGTGTTTTTAGGTGCACCAAACAATAGCCCGACTGCTGCATTTTTTGCCCTTTGTAGGTGGTGAATCGGTTTAGCCAGAACTCCAGCAAGGAGTCAGTTGCAGTAGTCTAATTACGAATTAACCAGGGCTCCCAGAACCAAGGCACAGTCAGTCTGAGGCACACAGGGGAGCATTTGCTGCAGCAGCTGAATGTTGTAAAAAGCTGACTGAACTTTGGCAGAAACTTGACCATCGAAGCCCAGGTCACTCTGCCATATGCATCCCAGGTGTTTTACCTTAGACGCATACTTGAGTCTTGAACCCAAAAATAGAGATGGGGGTGGAATACTATCCCCATCCAATAGATATTTTGGTCCAGCAAGCATCACCTCTGTATAATTTGAGTTAAGCTATAGCCAATGTAACGCTATCCATACCCCTATTCCTTCGAGGCATCTACCAACCTTGATGAGTGCTTTATCTACATCATCAAGTCTGATATAGAGCTGCATATCATCAGCATATGATTGGAAGCCATGATATGTCTCCAGTATGTCCATCAGTGGACGAAGGGGGGAAAGTGCAGAGAGGATTTCTGATAGAAAACATCCCATCTGTACACATTGTTTGCGCCCAGCCAAGAATGATACAAACCAGACCAAAGCACATGTGTCCACCTTCCCGATGTTTTTTAAGCGGCGTAACAGGAGGGAGACTATGATCCACTGTATCAAACGCTGCGGATAGGTCGCGCATTACAAGCAGGGATAATTTACCTTCATCCCCTGCCTACAACTCCTCCTCCCATACCGCCATCAGTGCTGTTTCCGTGCTCAATGGAGCTGGTTTCTCTGTTAATAACTCATACATAAATGAAGAAAATAATAATTTCACTCTTATAATTAATTGCCTGTTTGCAAGAGCTCCTGCACGTCTCCACGTTTAAGAATCCCATAACTGAAATGAACTTTCTGTAATTATGTTTGATGGGACATGAAAGCAGTTAATTGCTAGAGTGGAACATGTCAATATCCAATAGGATTTTAAATCAGTATTCTGACAAATAAATTAGGTTGATTGATTGACTAATGTGTGCTTAACTCTCCTAAAGCTGCTCATTGTGTAGATCGGAAACTTTATTTAATCTCGTATATTTTGGAAAAGTCCATCCGTGACTGCTGTTTATAATGGACCATTTAATCGATCGGTTGCCTGCAGCATCGTCAAATGTATTGGAACTCACAAACATTTATGAAATCAGACAAATGGGCCATCGTTGTTATTCACGTCCCTAATTTCATAAACCCCCCACAGACCGGATGTCTGCAAATGACTAAGAAATCACTTTCATAATTGTCAGCTTTTAATATCTTATAATTAAGAAAATGGAACTCCAGGGAGCAATACTTTCTCAGCACACTTTTTTTTATGTATCCATTCATCTGTTCTGTCAGAATGGACGCGGTGACATTTTAAATCAGCAAGATATCCTGAAAGGCTGGTAACTACATCAGTATTCCCTGTGATATTGGTCGTTTTGTAAAGTGGAATTGAATACTAATTGAGGCCAACGTTCTCATTGGTAGAAGACTGGTACTTACCACTGGTAGCCACTTGGGGATCCACCTGGCACCCTGTTTTATTGTGTCTGTTTCCACGCTGACATGTTTAGCACTATCAAATTAAAGTTTAAGAATGCCAGTGGTAATGACAAATTCCATGATGGATCACTCACACATATGGCACCCTAACAACGTTTACTTAACTATGCCGGTCATTCTGTGCCTATTTTTCCTTACCGGTGTCTTCTCAGTTGTGCTAAAGAGGTTTATGCGGGGTGATTGTGTGGCAGACGTACACACCTGCGAAATAAAGCTCTCCCATCCACTGTGTGAGTTATTCCAACTGTATAGGGGCCCAGGTAACTAATGTGACTCGCAGTACCCTTTTTAGTTTGGGCTATTTGGTGGCAGAGCTGAAACTGTTGTATTAAAATACAGGTAGGGAGAGATGGCATATGGGGTGGGACACACATCCTGAAGGTGCTGTTTGGTTACTTGCCCACCCATTTATTTATTGTATTTATTTATTGGTCACTTGTTAGATGCTTATACAATTTGCAACAACTGTTTGAAAGCGCCCACAGGGGAACAGAGTGGGGACAGGGGAAGGCTGAAAATAAATTACAACAAAGATAAATAATGAATTAATAGTACAAACAAATAATGAGAATAAGAGGGTGGGGAGATAAACCTGCTATGCCTTTTGAGTGTTCAGAACGTGCACATGCAGAGGGAGAGGAGCAAGGGATAGGTGCTGTGGTGCTGATGGATAAGTGCTCAGGGTGAAGTGCTAATAAGAGAAGAAGGCAAGTGCAACCTCCCTTCGGGTGGGGGAGTGAGCTGAACTAAGTGCAGTAAAATAGAGGTTGGGATGGGAGATGTGGGGGGGGGTCAGGGCCCTAAGGATATATTAGGGCCCTGCACATCAGTCATGCTACTGTATGTACTGTATGAAAACTGGTCAGGAAGAATAACAATCACCACAGTTGGTTTCACAATGAGCTCCGTAAGCTTAAGATCGAGAAACAAAGCCTGAAAAGGAAGTGGCAGATAAACCCATCGCTTGCAAACAAAGAACTTTGGAATTGCATTAATGTGAAATACAGAAACGGCATTAGAGATGCAAAATCTAACTACTATAATGAGTTAGTAGAAGCCTCTCCCAACTCTATACAAGTAAACTCTTCTGCATCCTTAACTCCTTAGAAAAACCAAAGGCTCTGTTCCCCCCCCCTCCTATGATCCATCGGAGGAGGACTGTGAATCAGTGCAAAGGGCTTTTGCTGCCAAAATTCAGAAAGCTAGAGATTCCATCATCATAGCCAGAGAAGCATCAAATACCCCCCCGCCCTACTTAACGCAGAACCAAGACCGAGAATCAGCAAGTTTTAATTTTCATCCCATCTCAGAAGACTAGATGGTCAAAATGTTGGCGGACATGGAACCCACTTTGTGCTCTGAAAACATAATCCCATCGAAAGTAATCCTGGATAACAAGGAATTGTTTTCCCCACTCCTGGCTAAAATAGTTAATGTATCCTTCCAAGATGGCATACTACCTCAATGTATTGAGAAAGTCACCATTACGCCCCTAGTCAAGCCCTGTTAACTTCGACCCAATAACCAATTCTAACTTTATTCTTAAAGTCATGGATAAAATAGCAACCAGCCAACTCCAAGCACACGTTGAAGCTAATAATATCCTTTATTAGAAGCAAACGGGTTTTCGTGCTGTACACAGCACGGAGATGGCCATGATAGATCGGCAGACTTGTATGCTATTCATTCTCGACAAGGGCAAGCCAGGGCTTTTAATGCTCCTGGATTTAAGGTCAGCCTTTGATCTGGTTGACCATCAACTATTACAGCAGGTCCTGGACAAAATGGCGGGGTGCTCCACGGTTGCATTGGCATGGCTGACATCATTCTTGGCGGATCGCAAAGCAACATTCCATTGGGGGAAACATTTTCCAAGGCTGCCCACATAAGTTTATGTGTTCCACAGGGGGCTAGCCTGACTCCCTTACTCTTTAATCTTTACATGAAATGTCTGTGTGATCTACTAAAAAGTGTCTGCATATTTTTCACCAATTAAGCTGACGACACTCAGCTGATGCTGGTGCTGGAGCTGGACGGAGATTATCTCTCAGACAGTGCCAAAATCTCGGCAGTATACAGCATCACAGAAAAGTGGATGGAGGGCAATTGGATGTGCCTAAATAGTAAAAAGACAGGGCTGATGATTTTTGGCACCCGTCAAGTAAGAGCTAAGTTAGGAGCAGAATACAAGTCTTTCCATATTAAAGACGCATGCATCCAAGTGGCTGCTCACGTTAAAACCCTTGGGATGATGGAGGCATCCATGGGAGCAGAGGCCCAGGTGAATTACTTAAATAAAAACAACTGCCATTATCTACGCCTACTGAGAGCCATCTGAACTCTCTTAATTGAGAAGAATGCCGCCACCATTTCCAGGGCTATCATCTTGTCCCATTTGGACTATGGCAACTCATTGTTACTCGGGGCCTCAAAGAAAGGCTTAGAGAGATTCCATATTATGGAGGATAATGCAGTACACGTCATCAAATGTATTAATAAAAGAGATCATGTATCCGAAGGAAGGAAAGTACTGCACTGGCTCAGGATAGAAGACAGGATTATCTTTATATCTATGACTCTTGTTCATAGTTGCTTGCATGACGTGGCGCCAGCTTACCTTAAGAAAAATATCGTAAGATACATTCTGAATCTGTCACTGAGGTCAGAAGCTTACGGCAGGATACAAGTGCCCTTGTTCTGTCGAGTGATGGGCACTGGCAGAGCCTTCCGAGTGCGGGCAGCCCAGTATTGGAACAAGCTGCCAAACTCCCTCCGGCTAGAACCTAACTACAGAACCTTTAGGCACCACCTCAAAACCCATCTCTTCAAATAATCATTCCTCCATGCGTTGGAGAGCCTGCTAATTCAGTTATCTTAGTCTTGTCCCAGTTTTATGTTAACACGCCCTGATGCCTGCGGGCTGTCGGCGCGCTATAAGCATATAAATAAAATAAAATAAAATGATTAGCAGGGAAGAGAGGAGAAGGAAGAGGTAAAGAGAAAGGTCTTGAGACTTTTCTGGAACTTAAGGAGGTCCTGCTCAAGACACAGAGGGAGAGGGAGGTTATTCCATAGGAGGGAGCCCCCAGAGGAAAGTGATCGACCACCAGCTCTCTGTTTAGCAAATCGCTTCACACACAGGGAGTCGGTGCCAGAAGAATGCAGGAGTATTTGGACAGGAAGCATTGCAGATAGAGTTGGCCCTGGCCCCAGAAAGCCTTGTGATGATACAGAGGGATTTGAATTTAATCTGTGCTGAGCCCGGGAGCCAGTGAAGGCTTTGAAGGTCAGGAGGGATGTGGTCCCTGGGCTTGAGTCCAAGGATAAGTCTTGCTGCCCTTTTCTGGGTTAGCTGGAGGGGACACAGGGTGGACGAAGGAAGATTGAGGAGGCTATTGCAATAGTCTAACCTGGAGAGAACCAGCACATGGGTAACACTGAGTCTCTGGGGGAAGGTGAGGAAGGGTAGAGTTCCTTTGGGAAAGAAGAGATGAAAGTTGGACTTCTTGACAATGTCCTGAATATGAGTGATGAAGGAAAGGGAGGAATGGAAGATGACTCTGAGCGTGTGTGCATCAGAATGGGTAGGGCCAGAGGGAAGAATGGAGAGGGATAGGAAGGAACAAAGGTCAGTGAAGAGGGTGGTTGCTGTGCAAGTGAAGTCTAGGTGAAAATGATAGTCACCTAACAGTAGCAGTGCATAAGTGGTAGAGAGTAGGGAGGAGCAGAAGTCCGCCCAGTCAGAGAGGAACAGAGAAGAAGTGCCTGGGGCAGGTAGATGGTAGCAATGGTCAAAGTGGTGGAAATAGAGATGACCAATTTGCATACTAGGCTCTCAAAGGACAAATAGGGCTGAGTGGGTAGGATGGAGGAAGGAATCCACATTGACTGGACATGGCCATGCTGATCCTTATGACCATTCACACCTAGATCCTGCCCCTTCTGACCCAAAATACCTCCTCATGGGAACTCTTTGAGCTTGCCGTATTTAAGCCTTACCATCAAACTGTGCACTCAAAGTGCCTGCAATGTTTTCAAAAGCAGTTTTCTGAGAGTTAGTGACTTAATTGGAGCAGTAAATGTGCTACTGCTGTAATAGAAATGTCTTAATCAGGTCTGCCCTCAGCCACTCTGAAGATTGAAGTCTTGTTAAAAACAAGTATTGGCAACACCAATAGTTCTGGCTTGTATATAAGTGTTAGGCATTTGCCAGGCATGGCCATAAGATGCCCAAGTACTAGCACCAATTTACAACGGCTACCAGCAATGGCCAGTTAATACCACTATGGCAGTGTCTAGCAATTCCCTTTTTCATGCCCTTAAAAAACCCCAAACTGTTGGCATTGCCAATGCTGGTTATTTGTAGTTAGTGGTCCTCAGTCCCATATGTGGGTATCAGCTGACCCCACAGTTCCCTAATGCAATTGTATTTTTCCAACCTATAATTTTCTTTTATTCCTTTTCTCTCCTTGTTTATCCATTTCTTCTTTCAATGTTCTCAATTGTTTCATCTTTATCGCCCTTTTTCTATTTTAGCAGTTTTTCACTATTTTCCTTTTTTCTCTTTGTTCTTCTTTTTTTCTTGAATTCTGTGCATTATTTCTGCAGTTTGTTTTATTTCGCCACTCTTTATTCTGTGCTACAGTGCTCTCTTTTTTTATTTCATTTTCCTTTGTTTCCCTTTAAAGCTTCTATTTTATGTGAGATTAGCCATTTTTTAAAAAATGTATTTATTTCTACTCTTTCCATTTTACTTTCATTGTTCTCGAATCCTTCACCCTTTACCTGCCCATCTCCCACAAACAGCGAGATAACAATGTTAGGTATTGCTCAGGAAAAACCTTTAGGTCCCCACATCAGTAATGTGTTGGTTTTGATTTCTTTAAGCAATTTAGCTGGGTGTAATGCTCTTGCACACTCAACAAAAGGTACACACATATTATACATTTGCAGTTATAGTGTCGATAACACCAGTGTCGCCTTTCAAAAATGAGTGAGCCTTAATTAATACCCAGAATCAAAATGAATGCCTTTGGGCAAAGCTCTACGGAGGCATAGTGGATGTTGAGATGTTGCTCAGGGTACTTACTCCTCTGCCTGGTCTCTCGTTTGTCCCTTCACTTGAGGAGGATAGTTCAGGTGCATGCATTTGTCTTGGAAACAAAACCACACCGAGCAGCACAGGTTCAATACCTGGTCCCGTGCTTGCAGACTGACATGAAGTGTGATAAAATAATTTTCTTCATTGTAATTGATCTAGGTCTTCTACACCTCACGGTTACCACCTTCTTCCTATTTCCCATTGCCCCTGCATTCATGGACCCCATATTGCTCCACCCGTCCTGTTCTTCACTGAAGCCAATGAGGAAGTGCTGCGTGTCGTTGCTGCGTGTCGTTGCTGCGTGTCGTTGCTGCGTGTCGTTGCTGCATGTCGTTGCTGCGTGTCGTTGCTGCGTGTCATTGCTGAGTGTCGTTGCTGAGTGGTGATCAACATGTGTCTCTTTTTACATTGACCCTGATAGCCTAGCATCAATCTGCATGGCCCTTTCCTTATAGAGTAAACCCTGTCACTGCATGCAGTGCGTTTAGTTATGAGCCCTTAGCTGTCTTTATTCACCCTCTGACTTCAGTTCAAATGCTTAAGCCAGTTGTCTGTGCTCATAATTACTCGACATTACCCAGGAGTGCAGGGTTTCATGCTTAGGTGAGTGTGGCTGTGACATTAACTGATACAATATTTACTTGCAATATGAAAATAACTTAAATTGCATTACAACTTCTGGACTCTGAGTGGCAGGTCATGGTAGCACAGCTACAAGCTTTAACTAATGGAGCAATGTTTGGAGCAATGCAGATAGGAACACATTTAGTGTATAAATGTAATGTATACGATTGTGCAGCATAAGAGGATCACATTGTTATGATGAAGGTATTTTAGAAATAGAGCATTGTTCGTGATTCTCTTTTAGTCCACAGCTTTCTGCAGAGACTGGGTTGTGTCTCATCTTCTTCCTCAGTGATGCATATGGATGTGCAAACATAGATCCTTTTCTTGGTAATAAAGCAATTATATTGTTTGCAGTCTCTGTATTTGTATTTATTGTGTTTATGTAGCTCTTTAATCCAAAGCGCTTTACATTTTAACAACAGAATACATATAACATTAGAACAGTAGAAGCAATTTACAATCATGAATCAAACCAACAAAACAGTAAGTAGAGCAATTCAGCTGTGAGGGAAGAGGGAAGGGTGAGCAAAGGAAGGAGGAGGGAAACAGAAGGGGTATAAGGGTGAGAATGAGGAAGGGGAAGGTAGAGGATCATAGGGATAATTACACAAGAAGCTTCTCGATAGCTGCAATGTAGCCCATTACCATTCATGCAAATGATTTTGCAGGCATATATGCCTCGTTTAAATCACATCAATCTTATAGGAATTTGGACACAAACAGCTGACTGGCTGCAGCTATGTCTTTGAGCAGCTATGCATCAGAAAGTCCTTTTAATCTGAGCCTCTCAATTGTTGAAGGTGATCAATGCACCCCTTTGTAATATCTGGTGCTTGTATTGACTGATTACAGTTAATTACTAGACAAACAAACATAAAGACGTTTTAAGGCCAAAGTGGATGATGGGCCATTGTGTTAAATTGAATGCTGAACTTGAACTGTATTTAATTTAACTATTCTTTTTGTATCCTTTTATTTCATTTGATGTTCACCTTTGGTTCATTTCAAACTATGTAAGCATCGAAGAATGGTTTCAAACATACAGTGTATGCAAATAATTTCCAAATAAAATAACATCATGGTATTGTCTTATTCAATGAAGATGGAGGAAGTCCTAAAATTGCCCCTTTCGTACAAGTGTCATTGCTTCAACTCGAATTAATATCCTGGACATTTGTTTTTGCAGTGATACCCCACTTTTGGAAATGAAACCTTTTGGAGGAAAAACTACCTAAAGTGATATCATTGCAGAATAAAGAAAAGCTGAAGGAGTGATTGTCTCAGGTGGTAATTTAGGGATATTAACACATTGGGCCTCATTACGACCCAGGCGGAAGACCATGGTGCTCATGCCGGTAAATTACTGACTTCGCCATGGAGAAAGGGGGAATTACCACCCCATTACAAGGTTGGCGGGGCGGTAATCCCCCCTTCCTCCATGGCCCTTCCCCATTCCCATTTTTGCCCCATAGGGCACAATGGGAATGTTGAAGGCGCTAAGTACGGTGCCGCAAATTGCGGCACCGTAATTGGCACCAAGGTCCCTTTGCGGGTCCCTACTTTAACGGCTGGTCTACACCAGCCGTTAAGGTCGGGTCCCGCAAAGGGACCTCGTAATTAGGCGCTAATAGGTTAACGGCGACGCAGCCTTTTATGGTGCCGTTAACCCATTAGCGCCTGGGTCGTAATGAGGCCCATAGTCCTAAAAACAGTCTAGGTCTTGGAGTAGTGGTGCTTTGATAGCAAGTTAAGTAAATGAACAATGTAAATTAAAAAAAAGTTTAGTGACTTAACTGTTGTTTTAGTTTGTAATGTTTATATAATAAGGTGTTTATTTGATTAGCATGTTTATTTTAAACACGTTTCAAATAGCACCGTTTCTAAAATGAGCATGAATTAGATATGTGCAAAGGAAGGGTTTCTGCATAAGAAACTGAATACATTTTTCATGTTATTGCTTTTTCTTTTTAATGTTTTCCTGGATGCAGCCAGTCACATTGAAGAGGCAGTGAAAAAAGATGTTGCGAAGGAGGGAGCGCCATGGTTTGCAGGGGAACGCTTTCCTGAAGCACAGACGTCTGGTTCTGTAAAGCTAAGCAGGCTCTTTGGTGTTCGTGATACGCAGTAGTAGACTAGGGGCCTGATTTACAGAGTTTGGCGCAGCGCAAATGCACTTTGCACCCCAAAAAAGGGCACTTTGTGCAGTGCTAAACTATATCTCCCGATTTAAAGATCTGACTTTGCGCTGGTCACAGGCACACTGTACAATGTTTGCGCTCATTGCCCAAGGTGTGAGGGAATGGGCAGTGTAAAGTAGAAGGGGGAGGAATATTCAAACACTCTCATTAAAATAGTGAAATGTGTGATAACATGGGCGTGGAGAGGGTAGCACCATGTGAATATACAATCATGCCCCATGAAGTGCAAACACTCATATTTACAGATTCAATTGTGCATCCATGCAGACTGTAAAGGACTCCCATTTTACCGACACACATGACCAGCCACAAAATAGGACTGTGCCATGCAATCCTACATTTTAAAAATCGCCATGCAATCCTCAGTTAAAAAAAAAACCTTGCAATCGTAGAGAAACATTGCGACCATGCATATTCCTGCACTGCTTGCATACGTAGTGCTTCATGAAGGAGGAGGAGGGCGAGAAGCTACCAGACATGCACAACGATATTGGGTATGCCTGATGAGGAAGTATATGGCACATACCGCTTCCCCCCCATGCCATCCCTGAATTGGTCAGGAAGTGGCAGAATGACCTGTTGTCCACAACCATCTGCTCACAGCCAATAACACTCTTGGTCAAAGTCCTAACTGCCATTCACTTCCTGGGGACTGGCACATGCCAACGGACCACAGCCATTGTTGGGGTTAGGTTTCGGTGGGGTTACTCAACCGCCCTGGAGAAGGTGGCTTCCACGTCCCTCTAATTTTGATACATGATGGGACACCAAGGCCGCCGACACGTCAATTTTCAAGCAAGGGGGACTTTTGTACCAGCTTAATTTGGTCAAGTGATACAATACTGTACATAGATTGCTACACTTCTAGAAGTGGGATCCCCACTTACACAACCCCCTGCGATGTTGGCAATTACCCAGTTGGCATAAATCCAGTTGAAATTATCTGGTATTTAACCAGTTGGGATCACTTTGTCCCAATATAACTTTTCAGCATAGACATCCAACCATTGTGAGTTAGACGCAATATACCCAGATGGACAGCGTTAAGACCACTGGATCAACTTATGAATCTGTTTCATTGTGAAAACTCATGAAGAGTATAAGTTGTTAATCAGTAATAATTTTTCTGTTCTATGTCCTATATTTTTTTTTAAATTTCTCTTTATCACACTATGTACAAGTTGTATTTTTGCTTTATTTGAATACATCATGGTTTATTTTTCTTTGCAATCATTGCTCAATGTCCCACACAAAACTGTAAATACGTGTGTTTAATACAAGTTTATATATTTGCACCAACCCCTAGTGTGTATGTGGGTTTTTTCTTCTGGACTTATTCTTTTTGGGTCAAATATTCCATTGACGATATATTCCATTAGTAAAAAAACAGTGAAGTTTCCTTGATTTCATAAATTAAGTCATGCTTTATTCAATGACATATAATCAAGATCAACCCTTCCAAGTAGCAGTACCAGTTTCTGTGTATTATATGGGGGTATTTCACAGCCTACACAATCACGCTTCCTCAAACAGGTCCTAAACAGCATCATAGCATGTGTGCAAAGCCACATAGGCATGCCATGCAACGTGCAGGCAAGGCAAAGAGAGGCTCAAGAATTCTATGCAGTTGCCGAGTTCCCACGGGCACTTGGGGCAATTGATTGCAAACATGTTGCACTACAGCCCCCACGAGCCACAGAACATATATATCGGAACCAAATTAATTGGCTTTCGCAGAACGTCCAGCCATCTGTGAAGCTAAGGGTCACATCATGTATGTGAATGCAAACTACTCTGGATGCACCCTCAATAGCTACATATTATGACATTCCCCCATCCACCAGGCACTGATATCGGGAACGTTTGGCAACAAGTGGCTCATTGGTGAGTGTCAGCCAGCACACACCCCAAAACACAGTGATTGTGGGTCACATCCAATACAAACCTCTATAGAATCACATACCATAACAATATGCGATGATTGTCATTTACAGAGGACAGTGCTTACCCTCGATCACCATTCCTGATGACACCTATCTGAAATCCTACCACCGCACCGGAGGCCTGCTACAATGCAGCCCACATTTCCACCAGAGGCATAGTCGAGTGCACATTTGGAGTGTTGAAATCCGGGTTCCGCTGCCTGGACCATTCAGGTGGAGTACTTTTGTATGCACCAGCTGTGTCATGCAAAATCATATTGGCATGTTGCATGTTGCGGCATACCAATAGAGGTGCATGAGGGGTTGCAACTGCAGCCACAGGCAGTACCCATACCATTAGCAGGCCAAAGGGTGAGGGGCCAGCATAAATGCAATCAGCTCATCCAGACATACTTCACATGAATAGCATCCAGTGTGGAAGTCACACCATCACCACATCCCTGGTGGCCTTCGATGATGAAACGTGGCAAGTACAGTTGGGCCATAAACATCAACCTGAGAATGGCCATCCAGGTTGGACATGTGGTGTGTGCCTCCTTCTCAAAAAATACACATATGCTCCATCTACATCCTTCTCATGAAAACATGAAAACCTGAGTAGAGTCCTTAGAATAACATATTGCATTGTCTTACCCAAGCATACAGATAACAGGGTCGCTGGGCTACACAGATCAACCAATAAAGTAACATGGACATGACCCATTAAACAATGTCAAACAAAGAGCATGGTACACCATCCCATATTGAGCCACATTCTTTACCTGCCACCGACACATGGACCCCCAATACGTACATTGTAATCCAATGTCTCCCTGATAATAAGCACCTACAATTTAAATGCCACCGAAAGTGGATTTCCTCCCCTGGTGGGCAGGTCACAGGGCTAAGTGGGGCGAGACGTGCCGGAGCAGTGGGAGAACTGGTGGCTGCAGGCAGCAGCTGCCCAAGACTGACTGGGGCAACATGAAGGCCACTCCAGCACAACAATGCATGCACAGCGGGTGTCCCAGCTCCCCATCATACTGGGTGACCTGGGGTTTCATCAGCAAGTCTCCTCACATTTTTTCTTTACATGTATCCATGGGGACTTATTTTATTGTTCTAATGTGTGTTTTCATTTTTTGTTATGGTTTGTTGGATCCATGATTTGAATCTTTTTATATATGTATATAAAAGGTTTACATTTTTTAAAAAAAAAAAATATATATATATCTATACATACTAACGGTGTGACAATTTGTGAACAGTCTAGAAAAAGGCCCAGAGGATCGAAACACGTGTTGGCTGAGTTACCCTAATCATTTTCATGGGTTGTGTTGCTCCAATCATTTATATGTGTTCAATAAATAATAACAAGCCAGCGCAGTGAGACAGGGTTTCCATTAGAACTGATTGCTCTCCGAGTCCTGCTGGGCACCAGGTCTCTATCATGGGCTGTCACCTGTAGCCGGCTTTTATCTTTTGTAAACACGGTTCTTTCAGGGTCGGAGTGGGGCATACAATTGTCTCGTTTTGTTAGCCTAAGTCAATTTAAACTCAGGAAAAAACACAGCACAGCTGCTGTTAGTCCAAAACACATATTCTTGTACTCATTGAGCTTAAGGATACCTTTGGTTGTTCGTAAAACAAACATATCTGGTGACCTTCTCTACTTGACACGCCTGAAAGGAGGATGGACTTGAAAAAAACGAATAATTCCCCTCAGTTACATTTTGTAAATGTATTCTTTTGAAAATAAAGGTCAAGCTAAATTCATAGGACTATACGGAAAGCGGGCAGAACCGCATAACCCAAAAGGATGCCGGGAATTATCATAAGGATTCAGCAGCAAAACCAAACCTTCTGGGACTAATTAAAGCGTGAATACATCTACCAAATTTTAAATAAATTATTTCTGTTGTGAAGTGAAACAAAATCACAATAATTCAAACCAAAATTTACACAGCACAGAACTAAATAAATGTTCAAAGTGCATATAGGCTGCAGTATTTATACTGTGGAGAAGAGCAATGGAAGTGGACAGGACAGACCCAAAAGGATGGAGAGAGGAGGAGGAAAAAGCACAAGCAATGTATGGACATACATTTTAATACAAAGGCTATGGACAACAGCAAGTATTAGCTTGCAGACAGATTCCCCACGTAGACCATTGATACCAAGGCTAAACAGAAGTACATGACGTGATAATGCTTCATAATTACCAATAGCACCCGGCGAGAGTCGAGCAGAATTTAAAACACATTCTGATTGGCTCTCGTCGGGTCGTTACCCGGTCGAGAATCCCTCTGCTGGGATTTCCCTGCTTTGTCCACCGCGGGGGGGGTGGGGGGCGTGGCAGCCCCTCAGCCAATGAGGCGGCTCGAAGCAGGGACATCCCTGCTCCGAGCCTCCATACGGCTGGAGGCTGCCATCGTCCCCTGCCGGGGACTCGGGTACATTTTTTTTTTTTTCTTTGCTCAGGCCTACAACTATGAGCCCTGGGGCATTACCTGACTGTAATGTTCCCGCCACTCGGGGCATATTGCTTAATTAGAGCAAAATAATTATTCAGCCTAATTATTGTGATTGCCTTTAAAATATATAGTCCATATATAATACATCATTAACATGTAATATGTTCGGTCTTCAACTACATTTCCATGCATGTCCTCTAATATTCTGATCATACTTTGTTTTGTGTCAGATGTCTACCATCAAAGCATTACTATTCATAAAGTGTGATGTTGAAATAAATCAATAAACAAAAACATGAGGGAAATGATGAGGGGGGGTTCCATTGCAGGAGCATTTGGGGATCATCCCATATGAACTTCAGCAATAACATGCTCTGCCCTTTGACTTCACACACCTTCATGCCCATACTTTCCTGCCTTCTAGCAGACATTATAGGTCATCCCTCTTCCTGTTGGCTAAAGATAATTCTTGTTTTTCCACCCATTAAAATGTGCATGAACAGCGACTGAGGAATATGGTCTCAATCCCCTTCGGGGTCACTCGAGCAAGCCCTCAGGCCTGAGCCCAGCCCAGCGGAACTGACCAATCTAAACCGGAAGTAAAAATGGCCCTCGGCTGGTGCTGCAGGACAAAAGTACCCCTCTGATAGGGGCCCCCAGCCTCCATCATGTCACACTATACCAGAAGAACATCAGTACTTATTATGACTGATCATTAACAAGAAGATGTACTTGTGATTGTAATGAATGTGGACATTGTTTGCAGGAAGGCAGGATAAATGTACTGAAAGGCCTAGTTGGAGGCTTTCTCTAACCTTCTTTGGTGAAGTGTCCGCAGGTATGTAAAGGTAATGGGTCTGAAAGGCATGTCAGGCTAGTTACATGGGTTTCGTTCAGGGCAGGATGCTGTGTTCCTTGACTTGAAAGCCAATTAATAAATCACCTCTATTTGTCATCAACCGAAATGAAAGTGTGATCCTGGTTTTCTCTGACAGTTTTGTCTTGTTTTCTTATCAGTTGTTACTCTTACCTTTCACGGTTTTTTGCTTATTCCATTGATCTTTGTATTAGTTCTAGAAAGCTTCATGTACCCTACCAAGCATTAAGTGACTATCGTTGAAAGATTTGTTGGCTTTATTTAAACATCTGGTTAGTGGGTGTAGTCCCTAAGATTGGAAAAAGTGGGTTTAGATCTGTAGGCAATTTGGTGATGCATGTTGCCCGGGAGGAGTGGGGGGTGAAGTAAAGGCTGATAAGATGTGCTTATGTGATGCACGCACATCTCTCTACCTTTTAAAAGATGTCACACGGGTCCTCTAGGATAAAGATTCTGGCCCAAATTCATCTTTCAGTTGAATGTCATTGGGATGTAGGGTTATTCCAGAGGGTCACAGCAGTTATGTTTAGAATAATGAGTGCAAAATATTTTCTGCTTTCTCTCTAATGAGGGGCATTTGAAATCTAGTTGTATGTATTCATTTGGGTTTCTTTTATTTCTGTTAGGGCCCAGCTATTCCCCTCATCCCTTACTGCATACTGCACGCCACTGCCCGCTCTAAAGTGAAGCCTCTACAGGGAAGTCACCAAAGAAGCACAGGGACCAACTTTGGAATCTGGAGCCTAATCATGGATGTCCCTGCTATTAGACTCACACAGCCCGGACCTTAGCTCCTCGAGGAGTCTGATTGACTAGCAACGTAAAGGGGAGTGGGTGTGCCAAGACCCCCAGCATCCACTCCCTCCTACTCTCTTTACCCGTGGGCCCCTAATCTAAATGCAGCCTTTAGAAGCGAGCACAAGGAAAGACTGTCTGTAGATAATATTGAGGCGACAAGAGGCATGGACCCTCTCTGTCCCAATTCCTCTCCCACTTTCCTTCCCTAGACAAACTGTAATTTCACGTGAACCCTATTTCCTTTTCTGTCACCCTCTGATGTTTGTTTTTATGCCAACCTTGCCTCCTATTCCCCACTCCCATGTCTCATATCTCTACCCCATTTAGAATGATTCCAAACTAGACGTCACACATCTAAACAACGAATGTACAATAGAGTCAAACTCAATTGTAGAAGGTAAGTGTTTTTTTAAAAAACTAATCAGAACATGAGTTATTAAGCAGGACTACATTGAAAACCTTTTTCTCTGTATAAAACACAAGGCTGAAATGACATGAGTTCGCAAAGAATCAATGAGTATTAACTTGTCATTTTTCTTCAACAATTCATTTAATGTGAAACGTGATGAACAGACACATAACCATGTTGTAGTAAATTTGCAAAATGCTGGAACCTGCCATTGGTGCATGTGCTAGTGTTTCTCCTTATGCAGGCTTTCTGAAGGCTAATCTATCTAGAAACACAAAAACAATAACAATAAAACGTGTTGCCAAAAACATTGCTGTCAGAGAAGTGGCTATATCCTATAGTAAATCATTTCATATTCCTTGAATTAATCAACAATTCCCATGTCAGACTGAACATAGTCATGCATTTCGTGGTTGCAACATGATTGTAACCTGGGAAATACATGTAAGTCGAGTCAATCATTAGTCGTATCACAAATTTGTTATATGTTTCCTAGTATACGTTCAAGTAATTAGAGTATTAAAAAATGGGTGATCCCTTTAGGTGAAGTGTAAGTGAATAGCATGTTTCAACCTTTGATAACCGAAATCAGTAATACTATGGGTGTAGGTGTCTCATTCCTTTTGGCCGGCGGATCATTTCAATTCAACGTGGCGTCCTGCACGACATCCCAAATTGAATAATTTGAAAACTTAGTTGAATCATAAAAAAGATGCTTCGTATAATGGTCATTGAAACGCAGAATTTTCCCAACCCCCATTTCACTACTGCTATCAGTTTACCACTGAAGTGGATTAACTATTAATTCCTTACTTTTGTACGAATTTAAAAGAGCATGGAAGAAAGGTGAGGTAAACTTGTCATATACTCAAAAGCATCTTAAAATATGTTCAATTGCACAGTTTTGGGACGCTCTAGATTCCACCCTTTATTAAAACAGGCTAGTTATATTTTGAGAAATTCCTAGCTGCAGATTAATCTAATCTTTCTATTGTAATTGATGGTGCCTATAATGTGTCACTGTAAATAAATACTGAAATATTTAATGCATGCCTCAAAGCATGTCCAATTTATAAAGTTTAGCTTTTGCCTCCCTATGGTTCAAATATCCAGTTGCCTAGATGATTGATCTCTGACCATGTCTAAGCATAGAATCATTTTATATGAGGTGCCTCCTTTGAGGGGTGCATAAAATGTGTTCTAATAATATTTGTATTTGTTTATTATTTATAATGCACACCGAACTCTGAGGTAACTGGGCGCTGGAAAACTTGGTAGTTGCATACATGGTAGAGTACAATACAAAACTTAAATAAATACAGTACAGTAGCAGATGAGGAGACCAATGGTTACAGAGTGGTCTACCATTAAGGAGCTTTATCAAAAAAATCATAAGCATAGGTATTATAAACATAAGAGCATCAGGTAAACCATGTGGACGTGTGGGACAGTAGCAGGATGCAAACAGGGGAACCTCATTAGTGAGACTTGTTGCTCAGCCAGTGTTTTATTCCGGCTTTGAATGTCAGGAAAGAGGGTTCTTGTCTGTAAAAGAGGGGTATGGAGTTCCATCGTTTGGCTGCTTGGACTGCAAAGCTGGCTCCTCCTGCTGTTTTTAGGTTGAACCTGGGTGCTACGAGACAGTGGGAGAGGGCCGATCTGGTGGTGCAAAAAGGTTGATGTTTACAGATTTTACTGGAAAAGAATTTGGGTGCTATGTTCATGATACGTAATAACCAGGGTGCAGAGAGTGATTCTGTCATGCACTGGCAACCAGTTGTCATTGTGCCTGATGGCTGACATCTGGCTGGACCTGGGTAAACTGAGTGCTGCTCTCAATGAGTTGTTTTGGAGGACCTGGAGCCTGTTTAGCTTGAGTTCAGAAGAGCCCAGGAAGAGGGTATTGCAATACTCTATTTTTGACAGTGCTAGTGCTCTGGCTAGCGTTAGGCAGCTGCTAGTAGACAGGTAGGATTTGCAGCTTTAAATTAGCTTATTGGTGTAGGCTGTGGAGGCCGCCACACTGCTGACTTGTTTTTTGAGGTAGAGTTTTGAGTCGAGATAGACCCCAAGGTTTTTATTTCTTTGGATACTTTGATTACGTTGCCGTCAATGTTGAAGGATGCGTATCTCTGGTCAAGCTTGTTCAGGCGCGCCTGAGTGCCAACAACCAGGAGCTCGATATTATCATTGTTAAGGCATAAACTGTTTGTGGCCATCCAGGCCTGGATTTCTAGGTAGATATTGTTCAGTAATTTAGAGTCTAGGTCGTAACAGCCAATGAGGGGGATGAGGACTTAGGTGTCATCCGCATAATTAGTGTAGATGACACCCAGGTTGTCCAGGCAATCAAAGAGAAGCTTTGTAAATATGTTATACAATGTGGGTGACACGCATGACCCTTGAAGGACTCCACAGAGTGTGGGAGTAGGGTCTGCTGAGGCTGAAGGGGAGAAGACTCTGATGGTCCGATTAGAGAGAAAGGAGTTGACCCAGTCAGATGCATTGGTGGAGAATGCAGCAGCTGTGGTGAGGTGCCCAGTGAGGATTTGGTGATTGACGAGGTCAAATGCTGATGACCGATCTAGGAGAAGGAGGATCGCACGCTTGCCTTTGTCCCTCGCCTCATCCATTTGGATCTTCAAATCTAAGAGACCTCTCTCCGTTCCGTGTCTAGGCCTGAAACCAGTGTTTCTGAATTTGCAGATATGCAACTCGGTCCAGAATTTTTAAGAGCAAGGGAACGGTGGTAATGGGCCTGTAATTTGTTGGAATATTTGGGTCGAGGTTGTTTTTTTTTAGGCCCATGCTTCCTTGAGATTCTTGGGGACTTGATTGGATTTGAAGGAAGTGTTTATCAGAGTGGCGATGAAAGGGGCCAGGTCTTTACCTCCTTCCTTAATGATGGAAGCTGGACAGATATCCCCTTGACAGTGAGAAGGTTTCAGACTTCTGATGATATCTTTCACTTCCTTAGGTGTTCATTGGGTGAATGTGAATGGGGTACATTGCGGCTTATTTATCTCTAATGCCAGTTTGGGAGGGTAGTCATTTGCAAGGGTGGTCTTTTTAGAGTTGACCTTGTTTTGTAATAAGGTGATTTTGTCAGCAAGTGCTTGCTGGATTTTTGTGTACCAAGCTGCATCCTTGGTACAATCCTGGGAAGGCGGTGCAGGGGATTCAAGCTGTTTTAGGATGCTAAAGAGCTCTTTGGTACTTGATTTGGCGTTGTGGATTCTGGTGTTTTATGCTTCTTTCTTGGTGGATAGGATTGCTGTTTTGTAGGTTGCGGCTGCTGAGGTGGACAGGGTTTTATTATGACTGGTGGGAGATTTATGCCAAGTGGTTTCCGCTGATCTTTTGATATTTCTTAGAGTTTTAATTTCAGGTGTGAACCACTTGTTGTGATATGCGGTGAGCTTAGCTTTTCTTAGTTTGATGGGTGCTGAGGTGTCTAGAGCTGATTTAAGAGTGTTGTTATATAGGTCGATTAGTGTAAATCCTTCATGAACATTATCACTGGTTAATGATAATACTTAAAAATGTCCATCTCACCAATATTTTCAATTATCAATTTGGTTGAACAAGCTTTCATTTTTACTTGTATTTTTAGAGAATGTAAATATGAGTGTGTATTACAGAGGCGCTGATAGCACCTTTGCAGTTAGGATTAATTTGGACTCCCTTGTTGGGTGGCTACTAACTTTGCAGCCCATTGAAGAAACATGTCTGACAAAGCTTGTGGTCTCGTGCAGAAGGCTGGTGACCTAGCAGTTCGGGCTAGACTGACCCTATTGGGGTGGAACTAAGCCCGATGTACATATGGTTTATCCCCTTTCTGTAATGACTTGGCAGGTGAACGACAACGGTCTGTAGAGTTGCCCAGAGCGATGCCAGAGGTGAAGATTAATTCTAAACCTTCTGGCCAGCACCTCTTCTGTGTTGCCATGAAAGATACTGCAGCATATTTTTCAATAAAATTCCAGCCTGCTGTGAAATGTAAAGACATGTCCAAAGAATTCTTGTGGCATCTTGCCTCCTTATTCAAACACCCATAAAAAAACATCCAAATATGTATTTTAGTTTAACATATGAAATTCAAATCAGATTTCAGGGCTGTAATTAGTCGATATTAAATTGAAAAGATTTTAACTTGGCAGCCACCTTAGGTACGCCAAATATAATCCAACTTTTCCAACGTTGGATTTCAGAACCAGTGAATAGCTCTTTGAGTCATATCCTGCCCTAAGAAAGATCATGTGTATGCCACACTGTATGCCATATGACAATTTGAAGAAACAAAGAGCAAGCTCTGGATGCAGACTATAGATAGAGCCTTCTGTAAATGACCTTGGAATGCTTGTTGAGGTTCTTTCCATGGGGAGCAAAGTAGTAAAGAAGGCAAACAAATATTCCCCTTTGGATATCACTCCATGAAACGTGTTCCTCCTAGAGTGGCGATGATGGGGGCAGAGCACATCCTATTTGGGGGGCCCTAATATGAACGTTTACCTTACGATATTACTGGGACTGGGACTGGAGCCTAGATGTTGCTGAAGGTTATGTACCTTTGACTCTCGGTTGAGCCAAGATGTGGCTGAGTGCTATATCCCTGAGGCAGTGTTCTGACTAGATATCCTAGGAGGAACCATTTTCCCACACTACAGAAAGAACCCTGCCACTCACTTAATATGGTGACCCAACAAGAGACTGTTGGGGGAGGGATGCAAATTGTTTAGTTATAGATAAACCCCTAGTCCCCATAGGCATTTATATTAACCACCACCTTTTTGTAAATAAAATTGATGTTGAAAACGTACTGCTTATGTCACTTGTTGTGTTGGTCCACCACAATAGTCATGCAAAGAGGCTGCTGCAATTAGGATCATTATGCTCACAGCATGGCCAAAAGGAATGCTCACCATGGAACAGTAGCCACGGGGCATGGTTACAGTACAACGTCAACCAAATATCTCTTTCACTAAGCACTGCTCACCCAGGAAATACCTATGTTGTTGTCAATTAGCTCAATGAAACTCATGCATGCCCTCAGGGAAAAGAGGTTTGATTGATTCTGTTAACATTGTGAGGTATCCATGAGGCATATCCTCAAGCCATGGCCTAAAGAGACCGGGGGATATGAATACTGTGTTTTGGGGCATGAAAGTAGGCCACGCCTAGAGGTCATGCCTTAGAATTAGTCATGCCCTGGTAATACTATGGCTAACATGTGTTCCTTGGACACTGCCCAGATCCTGGAGAGAGTATCCATCCTGACTATTTTAGTTGGTAAGATCCTTTTTTTTTTATTGTTTTGGTCACGTTATATTCACTTACTAAAATAAAGGTTCTCAAATCACAGAACACTGTGGACACTTTTTTCCAAGGCACCTTCCACTCGCTGCACTTGTTAGCACATCATGATGCCACAAATGGTATTCCCCCTACCCTCAGCCGTTCATACTTGCTCTTCTCTTCACTCAACCTTCTTCCCCATCATTTCCTGCTGCCCATGAGGTTCTTACTGATGGCTTAATTTTCCAGGCAGTCAGAGTGCCACCAGTTCTTGCTTTTTGACTTCTTGGATGCTCTATGGTGCGGTTATATATGCATTCACTCACCCACTCACAGCTTGTTATGCTCGTGTTATCTTTGGGTTGTTCATTTTCCTTTGGTGCCCCGGCCATGATGGCTCTAATTCTCTAACTGATACGGTTATGATAGTGGTTTGCTCTTTTTGTGGCCATCTTGTCTTTCCCTGAATTTGTTTCCAGGCATCTTTGCACATCTGACTGAGTTTTGGGATTGGGTAGAGATTGTTGACCAGTTATTTTCAGGAGCATAGGGGTATCCATCTCTGCCTCACCCACATTCTGGGCTTGATGGACTGGTGCACCGGGATCCCTGTGGAATGGGGATGACTTTCCTCTCTGAGGTTTTCTATGGGTTGTGGGGTTCATTTATGCAAGGCACAATATTGAACTAGCCTAATTCCAATCACCGGGCAGAAAGGGGGCCGGTTCCCACAGGTTTAAGCATTTTATTTTACCTGGAGTCTAGTGGAAATAAGGGGGAGCTAAGCTCTGATGCTATACGTCTCTCCTCCCCTTTCCTAACATTTTATACGGTTTTGTACCATTTTGTGTTCTCCTGGCTGTATCATTGAGAGATATAACCACAAAACTGCCCACCACACAGGAGGAGAAGGACTGTTGGTGTGGAATGAAGGGGCATGTCACAGTGGCTGGCTCCAATTATTTTATTTTGCTGCTAGTGGATTTGTATATGTAGTGGAAAAGCCTCTGATCAGCCGCCCAGTGAGAAGTGAAAGCAGGATAGGTAAGAAGGGGCATACGCCCTGATTGGCAGAGAGTAACCCCACCTTCTCCAAACATTTTATATGGTACTGTTTTCCTTTCAACTCTACTGGCCAACATATTGGGGTTACAAACCTACAATATGCCACCACAGGAGAGTAAAGGTAACACATCACACATACCTGTGGTCATTCTATTTCCTTTGCAATGGCATTTTAGGATATAGACACCCCTAATCTGCTCCATTAATTGAGGTGAAATCTGGTGTAGAAATTATATGTGGGGGCAGGTCATGGCAGGCAGACATGGCTCCCATCTCCGAAAATTTCATATGCTCCTGTGTGCCTTTCTGCTCTACTGACAGCAGATCATTGTTTAAACCCACAAACATGATCCCCAGAGGAGAGGAAGCAGTTGTGGGTGAAATGGACCCCTGTCTCTTTGCTAAGGGGTTTGCTAACATTTCGTTTCGAATCAGCATCCCAAGTGGTAGTTGGATTTGATTTCTCCAGTGGTGGGCAGCCTAGGAGCATAAACACCTATGAATGTACCATCCAAATGAGACATCTGGTGTTATATTGATGTTAGATCTTTTAGACCATGGCCTAGAGGACAGGGCCCTATTGAATTATCCATGGTATCTATCCTCCTTTAGGATTATGTTGCTGCAATAATCTAAATGAAATCCAATGGTGTTGTCCAGTATCTTGAAGTCTCACAATGTGAATCAATGGTTGTTATTGTTAAATGTGAATCAAGGGAGCTATTTTGTCCGTGGATGGTGTTGCCTTGATCCGAATCCTAAGGAGCCTGTGGGGTGATCACATTGTGGCCCTGCCACCTGGAATACAAACATTAAGTTGGGAAGCCCAGCAGGCAAAACCCATGTAGGCCAAGGGTGCCGTCTTCTACGTCTCTGCTGTGGCTGTGAGCCTGTGGAGTAATCGTAGTGTGGCCCCACCCCCTTGCATACAAAAATCAAGATGGGAAGCCCAGCAGGCAACCCTTATTTTGATCGGTTGGTGAACCAGACCTCACACATGGGTTGTTGTCCGAGAACTTCTAACTGTTGATGATTTCTTCAAGACCTAATACTTAGTCAGTCAGACTGATAAGTAGAGGCTGGCTCAGACCGGGGGGAGGGAGTCAGACTATTACGGCCCATTAAACAGTTCAGCGTGCCCCACTCTGGATCATTTACGGGACTGTCTTTTGGGGTATTTTTGGATGTTTGCTTTATTAATATTGAAGTCCCGCCCAGGTCAGATTTGTAACACATACACCAAATTATCTCATTGAGAATTTGCTTGGTTATCATTTTAGACCATTTGAAGGACCTCGACTGCTCAAGTTTTATTCTGTGGAAGGGACAAACAGAGTCCCAAATAGTCTGTTTGTAGAGATAGTAGAGTCTATAGCTGCTCACCCATGTTTTTTCTAGTGTGTGGGCTAATTCCATTGGGACACTTTGCAGATCGAATGGACTTTGATTTGACTATGATGCTTGTAGGCAGCATTGCATTTTAATTTTTACCCATTTTAAGTACTTGGCAGCAGTTTTTTAATAACCTGTTTAGGCAGTACTAAAAATATTTTCTATTAACCAATCAATTGCTGAATTATAATTGAAGGATGGGGGACCAAGCTCGATGTTAGTTATATTGGTACTCCAGGTTTCCTTATGCCGATGAGTGTTTTTAACTTTGAATGTTAGTACTGGCAAACCCCAAGAGGACATATTGATACTCGTGGCATTCCAATATCAACCAAATTTATTAAGTGCACATACGACACTTGGGATACTTTGCTAGCCAATATCGCTGAGATTTAGATTTGATTTTTCTAAAGAGCTGGAAGTAAACGATACAGGGAGAATGAATAAAAGAAAGGCAGTATCCATCCAATGGTAAAGTGGTGAAGAGATCGACTGAATTCACCTAGGAGATTGATGAGGCAAATGTGATGATTAACAAAATTGCAAGCAATAATGGGGAAGCAGCAGGTATCCAATTATGAAATGAATCCAACTGGTGATTTGCAGACAATATGCCTGCTGCCTCCCAAGATGGGAAGTCTAACACAAGTCAAGCGGTCATGGAGGTGAGTGAAACTGACATGTGGGAACTAATATTGGGTTATGAAGTACCTAATCCCTCCAAGCACTGTCAGGAAGGGGGTGGGGGGGACAAGAATTATAACATTACAATTGAAGTTACCAATACTGACCAAAGTGGCAATATGGAAGAGGGGCGAGAGCAAAGACTTGAGGCCACAACTGTAAGCACTGACCCAGAAGGTCTAAAGTAAATAACCTATCCCCCAGAGGTTACCATCTTAAAAAGGTTTGCCCCCCTAGTCTTAGAAGGTGGAACAAGGGAGATGATGTGTAACAACCAAAAAGAGGCCACCGTGCGTGAGGCTGCCACGCAAGACTAGGAAGGGGTCAGACAATGATGTCCTAAGTAAAGAATTGGATGCCATTCAAATAACAGTAGGAGAGTTGAGAGCGTCAATGAATGGGGAAGCGAAGGGCAGTGAACACTGCTTTAGTTTCCAAAAGTATTGGGAATAATAAAGGAATCCCACTTACAGCTAATTTTGCTGAAAAGGTTGATCAGGTGATAAATGCCGTCACAGCCTGAAATTCCCCCCTCCCCCCCATTAGGACAACATTAGTACACAGAATAGTTCGGAATTACTATGGTTGCAAACAAAGGAATAACTGACAAACATTATTTATATTTGGTGAGTGTCCGAAAGGTGGATGGCAAAAGTAGAGAACCTGGGGACACACTACAAAGTAACGCATTGGTTTAGAAGCAAGAGAGGTTGTTGTGCAAATATTACGAGTGACATACTTAGTTGTGATCTTTTGGCATGCCCGCATAATAGATCCAGGGATTATATAAGAGTGGAATTAGTAAGGAAAGATCGTGGAGAAGGACTGATGATCATGAAACAGAGATCGCCCCCCCCCTCTGTGATCTTGAAACAGCAATACATCTGAACCCTCCCACATTCATTGGCAGACCATCTAGCAAGCCCTTAATTAACAGGACACCGTCTGGTAAGGGCAGGTCAACAGAGCCTAGCATGTCTAGTAATAATGAGTTAAATGGGATTTATTTAAAAATTAACTTGCTGTCTGACCCGATTGTAACTAGCACCCAAAGTCATACTCCACAGGATAGAACAGCCAGGCGCTGTGCAGCAAGACATCTGGGAACTTTCGATACAGACCAGAGTTGAATAATCTGTCAATTTAATAATGAATGGTCCATCGATGAATCTAGATTGAAAGGATACACACCACAGCTCTGATAATAATACACATGCACCCCCAATAGGGTCTGTGCATGATCGGAGGTGAGCCTTATTTCCTGGAACATTGCTGGGTTAAAGAAACATCTAATAGATGAGGATCAGTTAAAATGTATCAGTAGCCATGAGGTAATATGTCTACAGGTGACCTGGTCAAAGAAAGCACTGCATTTGCAAGATTATGCTGCTTTTACTTTTCCAGCTGTCCAAGGCCAGGGGGGTAGACAAAGCGGGGAGTTATGATTTGGGTTGAGGCATCACTATTCACAACAGCAAAATGCATAGACAATGGATCTAATGACTTGTTGGAGCTGCACCTTAAGTCAACGTATGGCTCTGAAGTGCTATTAAATAACCTATATAACCAGTAACACCAGAAAGAGGTGTGAGGATTTTCTCCTTCCTGAAAGAGGGAATTGATGTGTGGAGAGAGAGGGGCATCAACACAATTTGAGAACAATAATAGTGGAAGATTTCAACCTTTAATTTGAACCACTGGACATCCGCAAGACCCCAGAAGCTCACTGTCTCCAAAGACCTGGATCTCTCTAGTCTGGACTACTGCAACATCCTCGTTATCAATCTGCCCTACTCTACACTCCGCACAGTGCAACTAATCCAGAACAGGACTGCAAGACCTATCCTAGGCCTCGCACCCAGGGACTATATCTCTCCAGCCCTGAAATCTCTCCACTAGCTACTGGTGGCTGCAAGGATCAATTTCAAGACCCTTTGCATTGTCCACAAGGCTTTCTGGGGCCAGGGCCCACACTACATCCAGCGCTCTCTTCCAAAATACATTCCTTCTCGAGCCCTTCGCTCAGCTACCTCCACCTCTATAAGGGTTAGACGCTTCTCCAGGCAGAGAGTGGGGGGTAGATCTCTCTCCTCTGCAGGTGCATTGCTCTGGAATGGCCTCTGTGTCCCTCTCAAACTTGAGCTGGACCACCTATAGTTATGGAAGCAGCTAAAAACGTGCCTCTTCTCCTCTGCTTTCTCCCCCTCCCCTACTCTTCTACTTCACCTACCTGTCTGCTGTACTGACTAGTTGCTTGGCTACCCTCAGAGTCACACTACGTACCAGGCTCTTTCTTGACCAGTCACCCATGCACTGCCTCCGGGCCTACGGCACTAAGGGGCTTTAACTGTAATCCTACAGTCCCTTGCTCTCCTTGCACTACTCGGATCAACACTACTCTGGCTGCATTGTTGCCCTATATTCCCCTCCTCTCTCCCTTGCAGTTACCCCCTCCCTTTCCCCTTGCAATTTTCGTTCTCCCACTTGCACGATCTGAATGATCAAGGCCTAGTAAGATTGTTTCTTTTCCTCCCTCTGGCATCCCTCCCTTGTCTTGTCTGCCTAGAAACACTTGAGTACAGGTGTGTTATAAATGACTTCTCCTATCATATTTGTTAGGAAGAGGACAACACATGGGGGTTGAGAACTTAAAGCATTCAAACCCAAGAGGAAGTATCAGAATGCCAAAGAATTGGCCAGCCTGTTAATTGCCTCCAACGTGAGGGCCAGTTTTGGTAGATACGGGGGATACCCCCTGAAATAGCACCTTTGCACATGGTACCCATACAAGTTTGATAGACTTTGTTAGTCAACTTGTATTTTGGGCTCTGAGAAGGAATTTTGAAGTGAAACCAAACACAGAAAGTGATCACCATCCATTGGTATTGACAGTTGTTTATGCTCTGTTAGGGGTTGAACAGGGGGGTGCTGAAGGATCCAATACAGCACTATCCATAGTGGGACATGCTTAGCGCCAAAGGACGGTGAACAAAGGAACCAAACCTGGTTTGGTGCGCAGAGAAAAACACAAGAAGGACCTTTACACAAAGAAATGGTGAAAAAACCCAAACGGAACCAAGTTAAAATAAAAGTGGATTAACAGGTTTCAGTTTGAGGCTACCACCATAGTCTCCAATAGTACCAAAGACTATTTTCATAGTCTGCGGTAGAATAAAAATGGTAGATACCTCTGCCACCAGCCAAATCTTAGACAAAGTATAACATAGAAATGTTACATGAGAATCAGACAAAAGGGGATATGTATTAAATTCTCCAGCACTCTATTGTAAAAAATAGTGTGTGCTGGGTCTGTGAATTTAAAAAGACTAATAAAGTCAATGGCAACTTTACATGTTCTAGGGGACAGTAGTCAGTCCCAGAAAATGGAGTTTAAAGTGGGAAGTCTGAAAAAGAGACAAGCCTGTGTCACTGCACTAAAGGTGCTGTGTGACACACAGTAAATAGATGATGCCTATGGAGTTGGTGAGACTCCATATCCATGAACACAAAATAAAACACATTGAAAATGAAAAGCTTAAAGACCAAAAATATAGCAAAAAAGCTGGAGGGCTCTAAGGTAGAGGGAATTAAGCACGTATGTGAGAATTTTCCCTGACAGCATGGATACAAATATGGATACAAACACACTATCAGCAAGGGCGGAAATAGAAGTATTGAATACAATTGAAGAATCCACCTATCTAAGTAAGTACTGGGAACTCGAGCAATTCTTTGGCTATGAGGGATATGTGGGCAATGTACATCCAAAGTCCATGAGATCAATATACATTTGAATGGGCATCCTACCTGTGGCGGGGGTGCACACTAAATGGAATAGTAATGTAACTTGTGCCTGACCATTCTGGGGCAATCAAGCCGAAAGTGTTATTCTTTTTATGCTGATTTGTTCCCAGCACTTAGATTTGAGGAAAAGGTATTTAAAACCCTTGTTCCATGTTGGATTTGTTAGGACAGTTTCCCAAGCTATGGTCTTAACCTGTGATTCTAAGGACAGTCTGACTGTTCACTTAGCGGCCAACTATCTCCATAAGGCCTGGAGAAGGAGATTTTCCAAGGTTAGATAAAAGCTAGAAACGTTGCCACTAACAACTAAGCTAACTCTGCTGACCAGCCACTGGGGCATTGCGATGGGAAATACTGCCCAATGTCCTTGACCATTTGAGATGGGCATTGGGCTTTGTTCCACTTGCACTGAGTTGTATTTACTTGCACTTTCTATATTCCTGTACTTTATTGCCTAAGACTTAGATTTTTTAAATGGTTTTTGTAATCAATTGGATAATGACATTTTAGGCAACTTGTGTACATATCTTTTTATGTTAATTGTTGACAGTTGTATTCTTCTACTGTGAGATGTTTGGTGTATTTGTGCATGTTTATGAATGCTGATGCCACTTGTTGCTGGTAAGAGGCTGTTCCTTGTATAGAAATGTGAATCCGGCTACCTGAACCTGATGACCTCAATCTCTTAAATGTTCAGGATGTTTGCCAAATACTGAGTATGATGAATATGGTTGATTTGGGTTCGGATGAATTTATACTCCAAAGATTAGCCGGCACTCAAACCACTGAAACCTACAGAGACAACTCTGCCTCTGCCCTCAGAGGCATACTCAGGTGTGTAGTCATTATGACAGGAGAGCCCACGAAGGGCCATCTCAAAGGCCTCCCTTCCACAGAGGGCCAAGCAAGCACACACACATTCATGCCTGTAGAGCTTAAGCCAGCGTATCACCACTCAACAACAGCTTGGTTTCTCTTCTATTCTTGATTAGAATAATATATCTGACCAATAAGCTTGTCTCTGTCTTCCTTAGGAGTCTGTATAATTGACTGGTGTATTCAGCACTCCCACCTGCCCAAATTTTATAAGGAGATAGAAGATTGTTCTCACAATCCATGCAAGAGGACAACTGGGCCACCTTCACATCTAAATGACCGACTGGAGGATGGAACACAGTTTAGCATGCTCTCGTATCCATCGTTCAAAAAAGCATTGTTCAGGTCACTACTCTCTAACATATGGAAAACTCACAAGTCACAATGTTTTACCGTTGAGCTAAAGCAACTGACAGGAGTCTTTGGGTTGTGGGAGTCTGTGAAAAATGAAGTGAAGCAAACATGCTATAAAATTTGAAAGTGTTATAAGACTAAGGTTAAGATTTACAACCAAGTAATTTCTGATGCTAAATTGATATGTTGGCAGAAAAACATTGACTCATGCAAGGACCTGATCCAACATGTGTTTGCTTTCATCACTAAACTTGCCTCATGTATGGGGCTTCGATCCTTCATCTCCATCTCACCATAAACAAATTACAAGAGTGGAGATGGGTTCAAGTGCTAAACAAAGTTCTCTCAAAAATGCATCACCTCTTAACCCACAACCTTCCAATCAGTAATTTTAAAAGAGGGAACGTTTCCTGGCTCCGAGCCAACCTTCTCCTCACCTCTTTACCTGTGTTCTATTGCAACCATTCCCTTTCCTTTTGTTGAAGACACTGTTGATGGCAGAGGTTGTGACGTTGTCTGGGTCTGTGACCATGCTTGGCAGTCTAAGCATGTCTGGTGATCTGGTAATCAAGATGGGGAACTGTCTATCCTTCAGCAGTTGTGCATGAGTACTGCATGATGCGTTTCCTGCCTGGATCCGCCCTGTGCAAGAATCCATGTCATTCCTAAACCATGCAGTACGACACCTCTATAAACTGTAAGTGATTTCAATCTGGCACACACCCAAGTCACACCCAGCATGTAGTGCGCAAATGAAACCCTTATTTATTTGTATCTATAAGTTCAATATTCTGAAAAATATACCACTCATATCACACCCTTCTCCTGAGACCCTGACCCCCTTCCACCCCCCTGCTCACAGTGAACCAGGAATCAGACTAGTTTGCAAAGGTAAATATTTATTTATGTATTTATAATTAAATATATTTTAATAGGTAACAACAATCACCAATGGGGTGACAGAACATTACACTAGGAATCAAGTTAATGAGCACAAAAACAAATGCAGCACAGAAAGGAATACTTTTGTGTTGGTTTGGAACAGATAGCACTATGGTTAGAGGTTCCCCCTGAAACAACCCTCAACCCCCCAATAGGCAAATTAAATAGATGTGAGGAGAGAGCAGGTATTCAGGAATAACACAAATCAAACAGATTGTCACTCCCACTTTCCCCCTTCAAACACAAGAGAAAAACAGAATTGTCTTTTCAACTGTCAGGATGGCTTTGAAATTGTCTTTAGGATTGGCTGAGCAAAAACACCAAATGTGGTCAAAAATACTTAAATTGTTATAAATTCCTATGGGAGCTGCTTTGAACAGATGCAAACAATCACAAGCATTGATTTAGTCAGAAGAAAACAGTTGAAATCTCAAAATCAACGTAGGAAATAATTTAAAACTAATTCACATGTTTAAAATGTTTCAGAATGTCAAATAGCGGCAACATTCACCTTGAGGTTTTCCCAATAACGGGCCAACCACACTGTTTCACACTGAACTATGGGTTCTATGGATGGCTAATGATGTTAGGTACAAGTAGGAGTTGAAATGTTGTTTCTATCATCATAACTGAGGGAGTTATAGATGTTTTAGTAAGAGTCGTTTTTGCAAAATAGGTGCGAGAATGGAAAACAGAAATTCGGATTTATAAATGACAGACCTGTTTTCTTATACTATACCAAGGACTACAGAAAAGAGAATGACCCACAGGAATCAGTCATTCACGGCCGCTCATAACAATTCATGTGTGATGCTCTATTTTCCGTTTGGTTTGGGAATTACCTTTATTAATCAGAACAATAAGAAGATAGGGTTTATTAACACAGATGAGAGAAAAGTCAGTGCAAAGATAGTTCTAGCAATACTATGGTTCTGAATAAAAGATGGGATGGTTTTGAGATTGGGATCATACAAAGCAGATATGTTATGGGTCACAGTTCTTCCTATTAATACTTATAGCATAAGTTATTAAATTGGACCGTCAGTTCTGGTCATGGATTGGATCTGTCACGGAAGGACAGCACATCAGGCGCGTGACTGGATCAGCTAGACTGGTCACTGGATTTGCACAGGATCTGCCTTTCTTGTTTGTTGGTATTTCAAATCAGCTGCATAGTGAGTTCCTCAGGCTAGTCTTCTGGTAGCAAGCCAGAGATGTTCAGGGTACTAGTTCAGAAGGCCTTCCCACACCACAGCGCTACACTGGGTTGTGAGAATAAGTTTGAGAATTTAGGCCTTGATGAAAGGCAATAGTTCTCCCCTGCTTTGCAAGAGTCTTGGCATCTGGATCTGGAAGGATGTTAAAGGCTGGATGTAGAATGCTGGATCAGAGTGCTTCACCAGAATCAGGAAAGTGAGTAAATCAGTGAGTCCCTATGTGTTGTCAGCTGTCTCTATTTATCCTTTCAAATGACATTACAAAATGGGTGTATGGACCGGCTTAACTAAGCTTGACCCTTTGAGCTGGGATTGGATCAAGACCTCATCTCCGCCTTGCATTTGAGTCATTGGATCAAGGCCGGATGATGTCACATTTATGGTTTAGCTTTACAGTCCTTAGAAACCTCCCCTTAGCCATTAGTACCAAAATCAGATTTTATCCTAAATACATATTTCTACTTTGGTCACCTCAACACAAATCACAAACAAAGATTCCATATTTTAAGCAGCATCTGCTCATCAAAATCCCGCCGCTGTGGGATCTTGTTTCACCTTTCTCCAAATTGTCTGCAAATTACCACAAATGTGTACGTTTACCATAGTGATGTGTGTGTCAATTTTCACAATTCTAGCATCAACACAGTTGACATAAAACCACATATGTTGCCATTCCTGTCCAGAATATGTTTACAGTTCGATCACCTCTTGAAACGTAGAGCCACAAATTTGACTAACAGATCTGTCCTTTATATATTTTTCACCACTTTGAATCACAAATTATGAGTCTCTAAAAATTGTTCATTCTTAACAGCAAATGGTCAGCCTTTAGTCTGTCTCTGGAGTCGAGGAACAGCCCCCTCCTTTGGGATTTCCTTCAAGGAGCATTTTACAACCCTTTCACAACTCTGTTTCCTGGGCTGAAGGATCTGCCATTGTTCATTCTCTGTCTGTAGACAAGAGTCTGGCCTAATCCCCAATTATCATCTATCAGTGAGTTTATGCTGAGAGAATTTCCTTCCCATTGGGAGAAACCTGTTTTTCCACTCTTGCAGCTCAGCCAGGCTAATTTATTCTTAATTCCGTAAAGCCCAGCTGAAACCAAACTTGTTGCATCAAACATAAATGCATTACTTTCTTAGCCTTAAATCTGTGGGATTAAAAACACAACTGAGATCTGTATTCCTTTTAGCAACAATCCTTTTATGTTTACTAACTCAGCAGACTTTTAGTTTAGATACTTTGAAGTTTCATCAGGAGCTCATCTGACAGCTGTCATCCACAGGTAGCCCAGTGTACTGCACACAGATTTTGACAGGAGCTGTCAGTTTACGGACAATCCAGTTTGTCTGAGAACATGTTTTGCGCTTTACACTTTAGGACTTTGTATATTCGCCAAGCTTCATTAGATTACATAGATTTTAGCACCAAGCAAGATTTTGAATGTTGAAAAGTGTTGTGTATAGGCATTTTGGTGTTTTTAGCAACAAAGCAAATGTCATTTATAGGCACATTTTGGATTTTCACTTGCAAAGTGGTGCTTCTCCCTCTGCACTCTGTTTGATGGTCATGGAGCCCACTGGCACATTTTCTGCGGTGTGTGCTCTATCCCACCATGCATGCACCAGGGTGGCAGGTTGTGCACATCTTTTTGTGGGTTTAAACACGCGGTTTTGGAGGTAGTTGGCACACACAAGAGTTTTGCCGCCATTGTTGCTGTTTCTTGCACCATACTATCAGAGTGATGCTGCATAAGATAGCGGAGTGGGTCAATACATCCCACAAAACCTATAAACATTTGAGTCCTGCTTTATTTTATCTATTGTAGGGTACCTGCATATTCATTATCTGGCTCTGTAGTTCTGCTTGTTTCTTACACTTTCCCCACCCTCCTCAAGCACTCCCTTGTGTGCCCCCTCCTAAAAAAGACTTGTGCCCATCCTACATGTCTGGAGAACAATCGCTCGATTTCTATCACTCCTTTCCTTGGCAAACTCCTGGAAAAGCTGGCCATCTCCCAGCTTACGCTCCACACTGAATCTGTTGGTTGCCTCCACGATGATCAATCGGGCTTCAGAGCGGCCACAGGCATGGAAACTGCTCTCTTGACACCTGTGAAGACCTGCTCTCTAACCTTGACTCCAGCTCTCCCTTTGTCCTCATCCTCCTTGATGTTTCCTCTGTTTTCAGCACGGTCAATCACACCACCCTGATCAACAGATGTGTGAACCTGGGAATCACAGATCAGGCCCTGGCGTGGCTGACCACCTTCCTTCTGGACCATCCTTCCCAGGTCCAACTTGGGATCTTTCTCTCCACCACCTCCCTCTCCACATGTGGTTTCCCCCATGATATGGTATTATATGATATGATAGTTTATTTAAATAGTGCTTATACACAATGTGTTTCAAAGCGCTTCACAGCAAGGGAGGGAACAAGAGAAAAATACAATGACATTCTTACAGGCCATGAACAACAAGAATGTGAAATTAACTATTGTACTCGGCCTGGCGACATTTCAGATAGAGCAAGTGCAAAGACACAGATAGGAAGGAATGAGAAACAGACAGGCGACTACCTTACTAGGCCTGACATCTCTGGGAGAGCCGAAATTTTACAAGAGGAGAGGGAGAAGGGATGAGAAGGAGGGAGAGGAACAAAACAAGCATCTATCATACTAGCCCTGACAACATTTCAGATAGTGCTGGAAGGGGGGAGAAGAACAAGTATGGTAGGGTGGGAGGAGACAAATGGTGCTATCATACTAGGTCAAGGGACAATTCTGATAGAATAAGTGCATAGAAAAGAAAGGGAAGGCGGGAGGATGGAGGGAGAAGGGAGAGGAGGGGAGACCAGAGAATACACAGTGAAAAAGAACAGAGAAACAGAAGGGAGAGTGAATAAAGTTGCAGAGGTCAGTAAAACACATCATGTTGCAGGGAACAGAGAATTTATCAAGGAATCAAGAAGGGCACAGCACAATTCAGAGCCACCCTAGGTGTGAGATCCCGGGGAGTTCCAGCATGGGAGTTGAGAAGGTGAAAGACCAAGTCAATGTGGCCATAAGGTCACATCCAATCGTTGGCAACAGGTCGGTGATAGAGAGACAATAGTGAATCGAGACAACTCCTGTAGTGAAAAAAGATGTAGTGCGGGGGCAGAAAGGATAATGGAGAAGCGAAGAAGAGAGATGTCAAGCAGGGGGGACATAATAAGGGGCAGGGTGAACGTGGGGCACAATAACATCACAGGGGACCAGGAAGGGGGTGGGCCACAGAGCACCTGTCCTCAACCCAGCACCAGAGAAGTTTGTTGCTGTTGCCTGATGATGGTGGGGATGGCCTGTTGGAACAGAGGGAGTAAACACATGTTGGTGCATACTTACCTGCTATCTGAACAGAGATTTGGGTGCTTGGTCCTACTGGTCGGAACAGGTCCAAACAGGATTTGCCCTTTTTCTTCTTCTGCCCTTCGCTTCGGATTCCAGGGCGAGAGACGCCGTTGATCTAAAGAGTTAAGAGCAGAAAGCAAGAAGCCGGGAAAAGAAGGTGGGCAGGGCTTAGGCCAGGTGACCTATATCCACTTACACATGCTCCCCATCTACAAAGGAAAAGAGGCTGGAGGGCTCTTTAAGTAGGGAAACATAGCGGCAACCAGGAAGGCACCAGGTGGGCGGGGATTAGGCATCCTTATTGTGTAAGAAGAGCAGCAACCAGGAAGGCAGCCCATGGGTGGGGCTTAGGCAAGGTGACCTATATCCACTTGCACCTGTTCCCCATCTTAAAGGAAAAGTAAGTCTCTATCCTCTCACCCTGGCTCTTCAATGTCTATCTGTCCCCTTTGACCCACCTGATCTCCACTTTCTCTTCTTACGTTCAGTGTTATGCATGTGACACTCATCTCTCTTTCAGGCTTCCATCAGCCTCCTCTCTTTCCTCGTTAATTTCTGATTGTCTATCCGAGATTCAGGATTGGTGTGCCTCCAACAATCTTTGCCTTAATGCCAGTAAGATGGAGATCCTTCTCTTTGGCAGCCCTGTACCTGATTTCCCTATCTCACTCTGGCCACCCTATCTGGGCCCTCTTTCCTCACCTTCCAGTGAAGCAAAAAACATTGGTGTCATCTTCAACTCCACTCTCTCCTTCTTTCCTCACATCACAGACCTTGTGAAAAAGGCCCACTTCCAGCTGCACCTCCTCAGAGGTATTCTACCTTTTCTCACTTTCCCCCAGAAGCTCACTGTCTTCAGAGCCCTGCTTCTCTGCAAGCTGGACTACTGCAACAGCCTCTTTCTCAATCTGCCTACCACTACTCTTTGCCCCCTGCAACTAATCCAGAACAGGACTGCACGACATATCCTTGGCCTAAAGCACAGGACTGTATTTCTCCAGCCCTGAAATCTCTACCCTGGCTCCTGGTGCCTGCAAGTATCAGGGACAAGACACTCTGCACCATCCACAAGGCTTTTTGGGACTGGGGCCCACACTACATCCAACTCTCTTCCAAAATACTTTCTTTCAAGAGCCCTTCGCTCAGCTACCTTCAACTCTCTGAGGGTCAGGCACTTCTCCAGGCAGAGAGTGGGGGTAGATCTTGCTCCTCTGCATGTGCCTCCCTGTGGAACGGCCTCCTTCTCAGACTTGAGCCGGACCACCTGAAGTTCTGGAAGCAGCTCACAACCCTCCTTTTCTTCTCTGTCACTCCCTTGCTTACTTACCTGTCTGCTGCGTCAACTGGTTATTTAGTCTTCTCAGAGTCTCACTGAGTACCAGGTTCCTTCATGACAAGTCTTCCTTTGCACTGCCTCCTGGCCTTTTGCACACTTAGGGGATATAACTGTAACCTCTACAACCCCTGTGCCTCCGTTCACTTACTCATAGCCATGCTTCATTTCCACCTTTTCTTCTCCCTTGGACTTCCCCTCTCCTTCGTCCTGCACTTCTCGTTGTTTCAATTGCACGATCCGAACAACACAAGGCTTAGTATGATTGCTTGTCTTGTCCTCCCAATGTCTTCCCTCCCTTGTCTTCTGGCACCTAGAAACACTTGTGTACAGGCGCGTTATAAATACCATATCATATCATATCACTTATTCAGTATCTAGACATATCCAATTCCATCACATGCTATCAAGACCTGGTTTCTTGTTTCACATTCTTCTTCTTCACACTCAGAGTGAAGACCAAAGAAGTCCCATTACATGTCTTGCCCTACCCTTCTCTCTAAACCATAGTGCCTTTTCTGCCTCTTTCATCAAAGAGCATGTGCCGAGCAGTGTGTTATATGTTCCTTTGCATAGCAATGACCACACTCCAGCTACAACTTATAACTACTATCCTTTTTTCTCAAAGCACCTTCTACTTGTGCTTCCAGGAAATACATGGGTCTATGGATTAACATCTCAGACACTGACACACACTAATGATGGCTAGACCTTGTAACATGCATTTGAAGGCGCAACAACTCATTTTTAGCAGAGGTGGCAAAGTATCCTACTGAGATGTAGGCGTTATTATATACAGACTCTGCCCCATTTTGCACGGACAGAATTTACCATCAAATGGATTGCCTGCATTTAGAATGACAGCAGAACGTGGACTGGTAGGAGTTGAATATGTGTGCAGAGTTCAATAGCGAACATAACCAAACAACTCTTGTTGTAAACATCGAACAGACAAAGCCCTGCGTATGATCAGACCACTTTATAATTGATTTTCACATCTGCCCAACTAAACCTCCTATGAAACCCAAAAATCTGACCAAGACTGTTTTCCGTTGCAACTTCAAAAAGATTTCACTGCAGAACTAGCGGGTATATTTCGACTCCATTATGACAAATACCTCCTCCAGTAACCCTGAACTGGTGGTTGTATTAAATGAACATTTTCAGACCATGCTGGATAAATCTGCCCCCATGAAATCTAAGTTGGTAAGAGAAAACCTGGGTCATCAAAAATGGTTTAGTCCACAATTCACTATATTAAAAAAGCAAAAACGAAATATGGAGTCCTGATGGCTGAAGTACCTACATGTTAGGTAGGAAAAGGCAAATATTTAATAATTGGTTAGTGGATATTCTCATTGTCACTCTATTCCCATGAGTACCCCACAATCTTACCTTCCTAACTGCACTTTTATGTCCTTGGTTGGTCCGGCATCAGCAATTCCTTCCCTTTCCGTCCTCTGCTATCAGAGAGGTATCAATGTGTGTTCCTCTTTATAGGTCAGAGAAAACCCCAAAGGCGGCAAGTCATTAAGCAACCCTGCCCGCATTTGGTGTTGTTTGTCTATTTACAATCTTGTATGCTGTTTTTTCCTATTGGTTTCTATTTGCATGTGATTTACAGTTTCTTGTGAGTGAAGCAGCCCCAACACACCAGCTCCATTGCATGAGTTAAGTACCCAGACTAGCTTTACTTCTTAGGATAAGCACACTTGTCATCAGACAAATCCAAAATATTTTTTCAGCTCCGTTCTTTGAACAGTCACATCTAGTCTAAGCTGAAAAGAAGGACTTTAGTGTCGAATGTCTCCCTTGTAAAATAACTGTGCTCTTAACATAGACTTTGAATCTGAATTTCTTAATGATCAGATTATTATATTAGGGTACAGAATTCAACACCTGTAGGACATTTATAGGGTCTAGGACACCCTATGGCAGGTAGTCAACCAAACGTATTGATGCTGCCTGAAGTCTACCAGGATGGGTCGACAAGATCAATTAGAAAGTATTGCGTGTGTTGGAAGCATACTGCCCAATGCCGATGGTCAAGGAGTCAGCGAAAGACATCTGCTTTTATTGCTAAATGGGATGACCCAGTGTCACGACTGGTTTGCTGAAAGGGAGCCCACCTGCCACAATTCAATGCTGCATTCACAGTGGCTCTAGATCCACTGGTTCGATAGATGTTGGCTATAAACACTGAAGCATAATAGTAAATGAAAAAGGTCATCTTTTCAACTGCAATGTGAATGATAGATTGCTATTTTTTCTACAGTGTCTTGAAACACTGAAATGCATGATATTCCTCTTTAGGTATTGCATCCGTGAGCATAGTATGGATGGCTCACTTGTGAATTCATGGTGTTAGGACTATTAATGGATCCATTGAAGTGTTACTCTACAACAACCTTTAAAGTACTCAGGAATGCCACCGCCGTATGGAGTTAGGGAATGTACTCTTTATATTTCTTTGCAATGGATCCCCTGGCATGGAACACTACCCCCCCTGATATGCGGAAAGAGACATTTATTTATTAGAATTTATAGAGTGCACAGCAGCCCTTAGGCATTGTAGCGCTGTTACAGAGAAGAGACTTGCTGGTTACAAGGAGTTGGAGAGCATAATGGTCAAAGGCCGCAGCTTAGCTAAGTGGTTACAGGGTAGCTTTGTTTGATGTTACAGGATATAGTATAGATGGTGGTTATAATGGCTATTAGTTACATGTTTATCTCACATTGGAAACAGTAGGTGTTGAAAACATTCATGGCTTAGTGTTTACTAGGGCAACAGAGGGGATAGTTAAGATTTAGCTAGGAGCAAAAAGCAGAGTTAGCTGAACAGAGTTGTTTTTAGAGTTTTGCGGAAGATGAGGAGGGATGGTTCTGCTCTAAGCTTGTAGAAATCTGCAGGTGTGTTCAGAAAACTACGTAAGACATTCTTGTTTAGACAGTGGAGGATACCAGCACTATCTCTAATCTCAGTCTGATTTACCTCCTTGAAATGACCCTCTGGTCTTACTGACTGTCCAGCTTATATGTTTGTTTATGTGGTGGCCCTTAAGCCTCCAGGTCAGTGGTGTGTGATATACATGTAAATAACAATATAAATATCAATACTATGGTACCTAATATAGGGATGTCCCAATAACCTAAAGTTCTTTTATGAACCAGGTGAAAAAGGATGCACTGAAACATGTGAAAATAATTGATTGGTGATCTTTGCTTGGGTGAGACTTTCGCATTTTAATGAGTAGTTATTGTGGCAATAAGACCTGAGGCGGCGGGCCAATACCGCCCCAGTTAATGCCCCCCGGGGCCAAAGTTAACAAAGCCCTGGGGGCATTACAGTGGGCGGTATTGGCCGCCGCCGAGGGTCTTATTGCCATTAGTACCCCGGCCCATCAGACGTGGGTACTAATGGCATTTTTTTCTGTTTACAAATGCTGCTGCATTTCAAAACAGAAAAAAAAAAAGTTTTTAAAAAATGGCCTCCGGGAAAGGGAAAACGTAGTCCGTTTTCCCTTTCCATGGCGGCCATCGGGAGCGGACGCGCTGGGAACAAAAGTGTTTCCAGCACGTTCGCTCCCAAGAAAAGAAGAACAACGAAGGTAAGTGGGGTTGGGAGGGGGGAAGGGGAAAAAAATAGAAAAAAGTACTGGGGCTTTTGCAGGGAACGATGGAAGCCTCCAGCCGTGTGGAGGCTTGGAGCGGGGATGGCCCTGCTCCGAGTCTCCACATGCCTGGAGGCTTCCATCGTCCTCCGCCAGAGACCAAGGGATAGAAGGTAAGTGGGGTGGGGTGGGGGGGGCAGGGAGGTGCGAGGTGGGAGGAGGGAGGGAAAAAAAGTCTCACCTGAGTCCCCGGCGGGGGACGATGGCAGCCTCCAGCCATGGGGAGGCTCAGAGCAGGGATTGCCCCGTTTCGAGCCTCCTAATTGGCTGAGGGGCTGGCATGCCCCTCGCCTGGATCAGAGAACCCGGCATGCACGGAAAAGAGCCAATCAACACATTGGATTCCCAGTGCGCCGCGTGTGCCGGGTACTATTGTAAGGAAAACCCCACTTTTGCCAAATGGCATTTTTTCAAATGCATTTTCCACCTTTTTTTTTTACCACACACGTGCAGATAGTAAATATGAGTAAGGGATATAGTAAGGTAGTGGGGATGGTTGAAGGTGGAGGGTGTAGGAGTGGAAAGGTTGTCAAAAATAAATCCCCTAATGGATATCAGCTAGTGGCCGCAGCAAAAACGATGGAGAACCGTGGATGCCGCCTCATGTTTCGTCTCTTTTGAAAAACCTTGGAAGAGAAAGACCAAGATTAATGAATCTTTTAATCTCCCAAATGTGCGCATTACCTTCTGTATAGGAAGAAGGATCACTGCACATTTATGATTTTTGATGGACGCCGTTACATCCTGTGTGGCTCCTGTATTTCGTTTCTACTGGTAAACTCAATGCACGTGTTTAAGATAAAAATTTCTACAAAATCCATAGGACATTGTTTTCAATGAAGTCGAGCCTAGAGAAATGAGCCGTGTTGCTCTAAAGAAACTGTTGACGTGTTTGACAGAGGCTCTAGTCCCAGGATATCTCGGAGCGCTGCATAATACATCAAACCGGAAACAGCCAAGGCAGCAGCGCGAGCGGCACAGGCCTCTCTCACTCGGCTTTTGACTAAATCCAGAAACAACAAAACACGTCAGCAGTAGCTGGTTACCGTTTCCGCGGGGCTAGCATGGCGTGTGTATTTTGGAACGAAAGCAGGCTCCTACACGTTTGCAGACTGTTTTCATGAGGCAGAGGAAAAATACGTTTTTTTTTTCCTCCAAAGAATCAAATATGTATGCCCGGCTTACGACCTAAAGGAAAAACCAGTAAATTGTGTGTCAGTGTAAAAAATGATGTACGCATTTTTATTTCATTTCCCCCAAGTTGTGCGAACTATTACTTTAATGTGGAATCTAGCCAATGTATATTTTAAATAATGGTGTTCCTGTCTGTGTGGTTTTAAAATGGCTACCTTGAGGAAATGTGATACGATTGCACATTTTAGTAACTTGCTGCTGTCAATGCCAGGTTACTGGTTACAAATGAGCACGCTTTGTATGTAAATTGCCATAATGGCTTCTCTGCTTCCTTTGGAAGTTTTTCATGTACTGTTCATGCAGAGATGATGGCGCGCCTTGTGTTCCTTTCTCGCTTTTATAGATACGAGCACGCTTGCTGAAGATGAAGTGCTCCTCATTGCGGTTGCACATTGCCCATGGAAATAGATGAATGGCAATTGCAAAGAAAGGCCGTCATCTGCTTGGAGCGCACTCTGCTCTTTACCGAATAATTTCAGCACAGTCTTTTCCCAGAATCGCTTAACATTCAATTCAACAGTGATTGTATTTTACTACCTGGTAGCCTGAATAGCTCCCTGTCTCTGCAGGAGAGCCATTCCTTAGAATACAGGAAGTAATATGCTGAAAACAGTGAAAGTCAGGCATGAAAGCTAGAACGGTGGTCCTGGCCATCGTGGATGAACTCGGAACAAGTGGAGATAGTAGCTTTTGCCGGAGGAGAACATATGGTCTTGGAACTGGTGGAAACAGTAGCTTTATCCGGAGAAGCACAGATGATCGTGGAACTGGTGGAGAGAGTAGCTTTTTCATGAGAAGCACAGGCGAGCTTGGAGCTGGTGGAAAGAGTATATTTTTCTTGAAAAGCAGAGATGATCTTGGAGCTGGTGGAGAGAGTAGCTTGTTCTTGAGAATCACATATGATTGTGGAACTGGCGAAGAGTAGCTTTTTCATGAGAAGCGCAGATGATCTTTGAACTAGTGAAGAGAGTAGCTTTTGCCGGAGGAGAACATATGGTCTTCGAACTAGTGGAAACAGTAGCTTTGTCCTGAGGAGCACAGATGATCTTGGAACTAGTGGAGAGTAGCTTTTTCTTGAGAATCACAGATGATCCTGAAACTGGTTGAGAGAGTAGATTTTTCATGAGAAGCGCAGCTGATCTTCAAACTGGTGGAGAAAGTAGCTTGGTTCTGAGAAGCACCGGCAAGCTTGGAGCTGGTGGGGGTGTGCCAGGTTGGTCCTGGCAAATGCAGTTAATCTTAGAGTTGGAGGAGATGCAATGTCAAGACCAAAGTTGCTGCAGGGCTCCAGGGTTCTACAGAAGGATTCTTTGCTGCAACATGAGTTTGAAAATGCCTGCAGTAGCATAATCATCTGGAAAAGCGGGTTCACCCTATCCAGACAAAACGATGAGCTATAGCTGGGAAGTCAAACACAAGGTAGGTTGTATTTCATCAGGGGAATATGGCAAAAACACACACCTAACTTTGAAAACAAAGTACTGTGATAAAACCAAGAAATGAAAGAATAGAAAATACAGTCCATACATTTAACACATATGGAAAGGTGGCAGAGAGTGTTTAGTGTGTGTTGAAATAAATCCCTCTAGTCTCTACCTCTCACTTTATCACTTCAAACCATATCAGTTCTACCACCTGTTAGATGATCGCTGCGACATATATTAAGATGATGCGTCTTTGGACCATGTATGTAGGGGAAAGTACAAAAATAACAAAAGGGCACCTGGCTAGGCCCTGATAAACACAGATGGGAATATACTTTTAAATTAATCAACTATTGTGTTTCCCGGGACGCTTCTGAAGTGTACAGAGTTCAGATTCGTGTGTACTCTGTACACTTTGGAAGCATCCTGGAAAACACAGTAGCTGATCACAGCAATGCGCAGTCACAGCCAGATCAACCTGCAAATTCCGTCCCCTGGGATTTGGCATACCATCGCCTCTCCTCCGGAAACATGACCAACACAGGGTCCCTGAGGCTGTAACTCACTGAGGCAGCCAGCTTGCTTCTACTACGATCATCAAGTGTCTTCAAGAATTGCTTAGAAAACCCACAGGACACGGTTAACCCATCCACTCTGTCCCAATGAAGGCCAACCACATGCAAGCTCCACCAAGCAGCATTACCTTTTTGGCCGAAGGCCGAAACACAATAGTGTCGACGACTGCTGCGCCAGTCCAGTGTCCACTCTCTACACTGGGTTCTTTGCACTGAAAAATGTATTGTTCTCCGTCCATATGTAGGGGAAAGTAGAAATACGATGATTGAATCTGGACCATTTTTGATTCATTCGTATTATCGTCATCAGGTCCAACAACAATTATTACCTCAATCTTCCTGGTGGCTGAGACTATGGCCATCCCAAAAGCCATCTTTGACTTGTAAATGCATAAGAAACAGCATATCAGATAAAAGGTGTAAGACTGAAAGAAAAGGAACAGGAAATGAGAGGGACCCTCGTCCTCAAGCTGTAACACTTTGCTACTCATAAATGAAGCATTGGCCATAATAGATGTATTCAACCTACTCTGCCAAACCTTTTAACTTCATTTCGGAGCAAACGCGATATTTCACTGAGCTCTTGCCATGCACCATTGGCTGCAATTCACACTGCGTGCCTCAAGGCAAGTGTAGAGGCGCTTTGGCGCCCATCTTGGCGGACATGTTGGAATGCTATTCTGCTTCTTCTCAAGGGTTAGGATCCTGTTTTGTTTTCTTCAAGCTCGGCCCCTGGAATGCTGCGAATTGATGTCACAGCAGCCCTAGCACACGTGTGAGCACTGTGGTGCCCAGCTCCTGTTTTTCAATCTCAACGTTTTTTTTTCTTTTCTTCAAATACCGAGTTGCTGCTTTTTTAAATAAATACTTTTTTAAATTTTGTTTTTAAATACAGAGTTTCACTTATTCAGGTTGTCCTGCAACTCTTACATGCGTGAGCACTTTGCATCTGCATGCAATGTTATGGGCCTCACCTCTTGGTGCAGAGTCAAAGAGTCACAGGCCCAAAGGAGCTCCCTTTCTGGCATTGATATTTACTGAAGGAGAGCATATAGCAATGGTCGTGCTGCGTTGCTTGGAATCAGGTGTTGCTGGTTCCTAATCATGTGGCCAGTGTTCACCTTGCCGTGCCAGCTGGTGGGCCAGTGCAACGCTGTCCGAGTGGCTGCATGACATACCGGCCCAAGCCATAATAACAGCACATACAGCGGGACTCCATTTGCCTGATTCACAAACCTTATCCAATGGGAACGTCCGTTTGAAAAACGCTTTATGAATCTGCCCTACTATGTTTGATGGACCTGAATATTTTGACTGAACTGTGGATTTGTAAATTGAGTAAGATTACGGACACGTTGCATTAGTTCAAGTGGAATTGTGCTTGGTATAAGTGTAGGGTGAGCAGATTTAAAAAGTTAAAACCCAGGACAGGGCAACTAACATAAAAGCAGGACTAACTCTTGAAATTGGCTGTCAAGGCCCTACACTTCAGTGTTTCCCAGTAGGAAAAGTAAAAAAATCTAATGGTGAAAAGATGCACTGTGTGCTGTCTCGAGGTGTGATGGCTAGACAAAGATCACTCCTAACTAGGTGCTACTATTCACTCCCTAGTTAAGTGCCCTTATGGTGCCTTTCTATGTAATGGGGAGCCATCATTGTGTATTGTTGAATGACATGTACTGTTATGCCTCATCTTGATTCTCAGAAACAGCGTAGTGAAGGCACTCTCTATTCGACACTCAGCATGTATCCAAAGTAAAATTTCACTTAATTTATTTCTTTCGCTCAGAAAATTAAACAAATTTCATCATGACAATTTCTAGATATAAAACATTTTTTTACATAGGCAAAAATAAATCAAGAGAGCCTATGTTCAAGAGTCAAAAGAAGAAAGGGTAAAGAAAAAGGAAAATAGAAAGGGACTAAAACAAACGCAGTTGGTGTTTTAGAACCAAACGCACTTTTGAATGCATAAACCAATAGGTTCCCGGACACACATGGCAAAGAAAAAGCAATAGGACCTGACCAACCTATGTACTTGTTTGATTCTTTGTCCCTCTTCCCAGTCCCAGTTAGAGTAGGGAGTTACCCTCTAGCTTTCCAAGGCCCTACACTTCAGCAGTGGTTGGAGGAGAAGGGGGTTCCTGTGTTACTGTTCAAATAAATGCATATTATAATTAATTTATCACACACTAAGACTATCTTAAATTGTAAAATGCAGCATTTCTTCTGTGTCGGATTGTGCATTTATGGCTGTCAGCATTAAAGACAGGCTAACAAACACTGGGACCACTGCCGTTTCCAATGGAAACATAATCTGAGAAAGGAGGACAGAGCACCAAAAATCGGGACAGTACGTCTGGTCACCATATATAAGCGCCAAGGCAAAAACTGCGCTAGTGCCAAAAATACAAAAAAACCTGTCAATGCATCTTTGCACCAGAGCAATGGTTAGCATAAGGGCAAACCTTGCACTAGTGCAAAATCTATTGCAAGAAAAATGCAATTGTACAAGGTCTATTTTTTTCCCCCACTGCTACCACCGTGCTAAACTACAAGTGCAACGTTTCTGTAATCCGGTCCTTGGATTGTTTATTAGTCGTCAAATTGTGTGTCACTTTGTTACCTAATGTACGTGGCATTCGGTCCTGGGAATCATTTGCAAACCAAGCTTCTCTATACTTGGCGTCATAGTAATAAGGGCACGTGACCTCCTGGTCTGTCATATTAGAAATGAGCACTGGAGATTGGGAGTAATAGAAGAGCGGGGCCACCGCGCTTGTTAGTTCAAATGTTGTATGCTCTGCTCGTCTGGCAACGGTCTCCTAGGGAAGTGCCCCACTGTCCCTATTGTTTGATAGGCAATTGCATTAGAGACCAACCATGTACGCGATGAATACTTGAGGAATTGTTTCTTGTATCAGAAGAGTCTTTTTTTAATTGTGATTTGCTGACACGTGTTTCGACCTTACAGGTCATTTTCAAGGCTATGAATTCTGGTAAGGTCTTGTAGCTTACTTATTCCGTGGTGTGTGGGGGAGGCACCAATGTACAATAATGGTGGGTGTTCAACAACCAGACTGGAGCCAGGCTGTTTACAAAGTCAACCTTTAAACAGCCTGATTCCAGCCTGTTTGTGGAACAACCACCATTGTTGTACATTGGGGCCTCCCCCATCCACCACAGAATAGTATAAATGTGCACTCCTGCGCATATGACACATTGTGCAGCTTCGGCGGCAGGGGCAAACATTATGGGCCTGATTTACAAAAACACGTTTTGATGGGAAAACCCCATTGAAAAAGGCATTGTAAATGAAGCCCGTTGTTAATGCAGATGGGGGCACAAGGCCCATGTATTAATGCCAAATGCATGGCCACTTCCTTTGCATGTGCGCATTAGGCATGGACACTCACTAATTTGCATGGAGCCACGCCCCCTGGTATCCTATTGGCCATGCATATTGTAGCATGAGCACGGCCAGTCGGGAACTGTGCACCGCCAGAGAGGTGTCACACATGCTCTGTGCACTCTGGCATTGAACATTATAAAGACGGCCCTCCAGGTGTGAATTTACCGAGTGCGCAGTTTCCTTGTGTGGGGCCCAGGCTCCCTTTAAATATTCACCCAGATTGGCCCTTGCAAATAAATCCTTGCCGGAAGCATCAGCGTGGACGAAGCCGCCACCGCAGCGCGTACACGATGCTCTGCCTTTTCGGCAGTGCTGCTCCTGCGCTGTGTCATTCGCCTTCACTAACGTGGCGTACAGGCCAAGGCCGCACCCGCCTTGGTTCTGTGCGCTGGACTAGGGCTGCCACAGACCTGTGGTAATACCGTGCCATGGGGTTACCTCATTTCAGGCTATGTCTGATGGAACAGTGATGCCAGTAGCTTAGCTGTTGCAACAACATAGCTTTGCCCTCTGACTTATGAGAGCATTTCGCATCATTGCTCTTCTTAGTGTGCTGTGCTTGAAAAGGATCAATGTGCCTTCAGACATCTTTCTGGACTATGGTGTCATTATTGCAGGTTTGCTGCTTTCTTCTATCTGCTCATTTCTCATAGGCCTTCCGCCACCATTAGAGACAGCGTCAGATATAGGCCAATAGTTGCCTGGATACTAGCATGGACACATTTGAGCTAGCGTTTCGCAGGTCGGCTAAAAACCTTGAAAATAAGGAAAGTCAGCCAGCAATTCTCTTGAATAATGTATTCATTATAAAGGTTAAGTATATCGATTAACATCCTTTCTGTTTTTCTTAGAGTGTACCTTCACCTGCTTCCTTTTAGTCTGCCCTGAACAAAAACTGGATTCCATCAAGTAAGGACACTAACTTTTTTTCTGTCTAAAGAACGATATGTCTTGCTCCAGAAGCCTCTGATCCAAGCTTCAAGTGCTTTTACATGGCCTGCGCTGCCAGCTCTGTCCTTCAGCTTTAAACGTGGGGACATGAATCAGAAGAAACCCATTCAGAGGGCCGTAGGAATGAACCATCCTCAGCTCTCTGTTTTAAGTTTTGAATTGCCTGCAATAACACAATATAGCCATTTTTGAAGCACAAGTCTGTTTGGTTTACAAAGTGCATTCCTTAGGCAACTCTTACAGACTACTGATTCCCTACTTTTCTCAGTGATAGCATTTTTTACTGCACCAAATATCCTATATTTGCTTTCAAATCACTACTTCGTACAAACTGTATGAAATCATTTTATCTTCAGTTTCTTAATTCAGTCCTTTGTATAAAGGATGGTGACGCAATCAAAACCGTTTTGCGGTTACGTCAAATAATCGGGGTCCAAACAGACTCCGCCCCATCATGCTGAGCTGCAATGCTGGTGGTATATTACTGCCCACCCCCTGCCGCTGCCACTCGCTGGAAGGTTAAATGCTGCTGGCTCTTTTTTACCTCTGGCGGCAAACTGTAGGGTATTTTATTTTATGCAGAATTACCCTGAACACTAATGTTTTGCCCTCCATGCTTCCTCCTTTCCCATCATTTTTCCTGCAACCCCCATCCCGTCAAGGTTCTATGTTCTTTCATCAGTGGCAATTTTTTTAACAAGAACATTTTGCTGAAAAAAAACATCAAAAATACATTTTTAAATTTTTGGGGGGTTACTCCCTTAGCCTCCCCCTCAACTTTTGTTTTTTTTTTGTACTATTGCCAAGCCCCCCATCCCATGATGTTTTTTTCCTTTTACACCCACCCCCCATATATTTTGCGATGGTTTTTTTCCGCAACAAATTTTCGTTAAAAAACCCATCGAAAAAAAGCTGTTGATGAAGGAACGGTATATGCCCCTCAATTCCCCTCCCCCAAAGCTGTACTTTTGGGCCACGTTGCACCTCCTGCTCTGCCCTCACTCACAGGCCGCCGGAGTCCTGGCAGAATTTGCTACCGTGCAGCATTTTGCCCAGTGGCATACTCCCTGCAACACCCATGAATGTCACTATACAGCCACCAGCGGGCAAGATGAGAATGGGGCCAAAATCCTAATTGCATAGACATGAAGAATACATAACAAACTAAGCATCCCTTGGCTAATTTTAGCGTTTTTTTCAATGATTATGTGTTCATTATATTGTGCAGTGGTGTAACTAATTATTGTGGTTGGCTGCACAATCTATTAGTGACCAGATTGCCCTTTGCTGATTTATTGTTTGCCCCTTTTGCCTCTAAATCTGAACAGGCAATTGTGGTTTCCCTTATTGAGTGATTTTCCTCGCTCGTACGGGAAACCCCTTTTTGGGATCAATTTAGTAGCATCTAGGTCTACTGTGATTTATTTCGCTGACTTTTTCACTTACAGCCAACAGTGAAATTAGTATCTAGTCACTTTACACAATGCACTTTATTATTGATATATTAATGTTGTTACCTTGCGTATTTTGTATAGAATTTCAGATGATGTAATACTTATTTTAACAAGTACAAATTCTAATAAATACAGTATTTTTAATGACTGTTTTGTTCTTAGTGGATTGATCTGCGTTGTCACCCTTGGGGGTCCTTCCCCGTTTTGGTGGTCTGATTGTGACCTTTTGAGTGTCTATAATTTGTTCCGCTGGCCTGACCTTCGTTTACATTGATCGCTGCTTCCCCTCTGCCAGCCAAGTAGGGGAAACCCACCATTTTGTTGTTTTGCGGAAACTAATGCAGTATGACTTAAGTGATTATATTATAAAACATTTATGTGCGTAGGGTTTTTTCTGAACTCTCACTTTTGTAGTATGACCCGATTTAAAAAAGTTAAAAAAATGGCACAGGGCAACTAACATAAAAGTAGGACTAACTCTTGAAAGTGGCTGTCAACGCACGACACTTCAGTAGCTTTTGGAGGAGAAGGGGTTTAAGTGTTAATGTTCAAATAAACACATATTATAATTAATCTATCGCAAACTAACACTATCTTAAATTGTAAAATCCAACATTTCTTCTGTGCAAGATTGTGCATTCCAGCCTGCCATGTATGAAGACCTACTACCAAAAACAGGGACCACTGCACTTTCCAATGGAAACATAATCTTGAGAAAGGGGGACAGAGCACCAAATTCCGGGACAGTCCCGGCAAACTCGGGACGTCTAGTCTCCTTACACTATTGGCAATGTTACCTGGCAATTGTAGAGCACTTCCATGTCAATAGTCTGGCATGGGGGGGAGGCAATGAAGCAGTCTGGCTTTCTGTTGCAATGGACACCGTAGTCCAGCGGTGCCATAATATAGGGTGGCCAGATTTTCCAGACAAAAAAAACGGGACAGCCAACAACATAAGAGGGTCTACCCCACTCCCTCCTCGCCCCACCTCATTCCCCTCCTTCAACCTGACCCACCTTACCCCCCCATTCCAAAGTATCTACATATAGATTGAGAGTCTTTGTCTGTGGGTGTAAGCACGTTACCAACAAAAGGAGCTGTTGGTCTATTAGACATTGCATGCCTTTCTATATTCACTCGTTTCTCAGCGAGTCTCTGTGGCACAGGCAGTCCTGGCAAAACCAGGACATCCGGTCACCCTACATAATATAGACAATACATTAAAAGAAAGTCACAGGCAGACATCACGACTGGCATTAATGGCACCGTAAAAAACAGTTTTGCGATTTGGTGGTCTATATATTCAAATATTATTTATGGGAATGGAGTCCATCACGCAATTTAGTGGGACATAATCCTATCAGGTACTTAAGTGAAGTTGTACATAAGGTGAAGCCTGAACGGTAAGATGCCAGCAACTGTGGGTTCTGCGTTCACCAAATTGCATAGCATGGGTAGAATGAGAGAGTGCATTTATTCTAGAACAAAGTCAGTGAGGATGCGAGATGGAAAGACAGGCATGAGGCTAGTAAATGTCATGATTTAAGGCAAAGCTCCAAGTAGGTGATGGAAAATAATTATTCCCCCTCCCCCACGCTGCAAATCCCCAAGTAAACAGTGGCTGGGGAAACACAGAATTGAATGAACGGTGTGGAGTTGAATAGGGAGGTTCCTGCGGGCTGTAGGAAAAAAATAACAATACAGGTTACCACTCCTGGGACTTGGTCAACTAAACATACCCACTTCTGTAAGTGTTCCTTGTCACCTTACCTGTTTCTTGGAATCAAGTGATCCCTGTTGGAAAGGGTGGGCACCTGGCACAGGATTCTGCACTACATCTGTAATGGGGGTTCCACAGATCACTAGCAAGGGCAATTCAACGAGTAAGGAAATAAGCTATCCAGTATTCAATCCAGCTTTTAAAAGCCAGGTAAGCAATCCAAGCTCCAATCCAGAAATAAAAACCAGGTAAGCATTCCAAGATCCAAGCCAGAGTTCAGAAGCCAGGTAGGTTAAAAAAAATTAAAACAAAAAAGAGGTAAGCAATCCAAGGGCAATGCAGGGTTAAAAAAACAGGTAAGCAATCCGAATCCAATCCAGAGTTCAGACAGGTAAGCAATCAGCAGTCCAATCCAGAGATCAGAAGCCAGGTAAGCAATGGTTAACTATATCAAACAATAAATACAGGTAAAGTTGCTTGAACACAGATTTCTGCAGAAGGTGTGTCAACTGACTGGGGTGCTCTTATAAATCGCATTCAAAGTATATATTCTGCTACATTAACTACTTGAGTATAAGTGAAAAGATAAGGTTGGTAGTAACAAAAATGTAATTCTGAAGTCGAGAGTATAGTAAAATCAAAAAGTCATAAGTGCAAGGCTTTGAATTAAACATTTCTGATCTGAGTATCTGCCTCAAACAGGATAGAAAAGGCAAAAGAAAG